>NW_026923342.1:0-215630 GCF_032062105.1 Saccostrea cuccullata | reverse complement strand
ACCTTGTTTATCATCTTTCAAGGTTTGGTTATAAAACGTGTGTTTTGACTAAGGCCACATGTTTAAAAATTTTCGTCTAATTTGTATGTACTGGACATTCGCCGTTCTTATCAAAACTACTTTGGTGAATCAAATCAATAAATATACGTCTTATTTCAATAATGGACACAGTGTAGGATCTTTATACATTATTGACATGTTAGTTTTAACCTGTCATTATATTAAAAGAAAAATATTCATTGGACTAAACGTATGCGTATTAGGTAATCATCAGTAAAAAAAAAATCATCCGGGTTTGCTTCCCTATAATTACATATAGTCATTATAAGCATCCGGATTTACTTTATACTTCCGCCTTTAAAGCTCACCTCTCCACCTCAAATCAGTTTGCACCTCAAAGTAGCATAAAAACAATCACTCTCTACTACTTTCATACCCATTTTATACATATTCGTGCTTACCAGGGGGGGGGGTCTGCATTTTCCAAGGGGGGTCCATATTGTAACTTTTTCCTTGTTTTAGTGTTAACATTTTTTAACCTTGTAAATTCCAGGGGATGGGGGTTGGGGTGGTCCTGACCCCCCCCCCCCCCCCGACAGATCCGTGCATGAATTTACATCATTAATAAAATTCAGACTGGTATATAATGAATTAAGCATGTATAAAATAAATATAAGAGGTTCTGAGTTATATAGGTCACAGGGTCTGAGAATTTCATAATCAATTTGATTAATACATGTAAATTATAGAATTATTTTGACTATTTCCTTGGAAAGCCGCCCAATATGTAGGAGCGTGTATTTAGAGGCAAACACCTTAGTGCGGGTATTAAGTACTGTCTCATGACAGCATCTAGTTTTTAAATACATGTATTTCAATAAATTTTTATTTACTTCAAAGAAAGCCACACTGTTGTATACAAACATTCCAAAAATAATCTTTCATGTTTCATGGACCGACACGTGGTTAAATTTTCTCTCATCACTATAAGCACCCCCCCCCCCTTTAACATGTTTAAAATGAATATACAATGTCTTCCTTCTAAGCCGAGAATGTTAATTGGTTGATTTGTTTTTTTACATGCGTATATACATGTAGATTAAGGCTGGTGTTGAATTCCCGAAGAAAGTCACAACCTATTTTTTTTTTTTTATGTAAACCAATAATCATTCTATGCCCCGCCATGAATATGGCTTGGGATATAATGTTTGTCATGTCGGACGTCTTCCATCCTGCCTTATCTCCTTCCGCCGCTCTTTGCCTTTAGCTAAGTTCAAAGCTCAGTTTCAAACAAACTAACCAAGATATTTTTAAAAATAATTAAATTTCATACACAGTATAGCTGCAGAAAAAAAATAATTTTCAGACAGGAGAGTTGTACTGAGCCTGCCATTGAAAAAACCGGTCCTACAAAACAGAGTTCGCTAGACTAAGTACATATGTACGATAGAAGATTTTAGAGTAAGCTAGTAATAGCTGTATATTTATTGCGAAAAAGTTTTTGAAATATTTCTACAAACTGAAAGCCTTTTATTGCCTGACGTCACGTTAAGGATCAATATTTCCTGGGTTCGAAGAGGTCACAGTTAGCCAGCAAAATTTTGTGCATGCTGATTATCATCGGATTTGTTACATGTATTTCAGCAACAACAGTTATCTATTCTGTTAGCAGAAAAATAAACATATTGCTAATACCGTACAATACATTGAAGTATTTATTTTCTCTAGCCTTTTGCTAGCATATATTCATTTCATGACAGTTCTCATACGGATATATGTCCGTTTGACCTTTTTTCTGCGTTTCTATCCTACTGGATTAGCCCATTTGTCTTCTAGGTAAGGGGTGACACTATTATTTCACGCCAAAATGTCACATGTAGGTCTTAGCACCCTTTTTCTGGACTATTCTATTGAATGAAAATGAAAACTGCATGAATTATGTAAAGTCTGTTCTGTTTTGTCAGAATCATGGTCAAGCTATGGGAAAAAACAAACAAACAACTCGGTGACATTGTGAAATGAGTTAGAAGTTACATCATTTAAAGTAATAAAACATTTGATGTTGACCCCTCATTTCTGGGAAAATCTTCCTGAATCCGCACCATGGCATTCATATATCGCCGTCAAATTTGTTGGGTCATTTAAGGTAGTTCTATACTCGGCACTAAATGGGCTCAATCTTTAAAAATCTGCTTTTAAAAGATAGACATACGTCCCAGCAATGGATAGACACAAGAAAAATTATATGTCAACATGTTCACTTTTCCGCTATAGCCCATCGGAGTATATACCCCGAAATGTAAATACTGAAATTTCACCTATCCTACATTTTGTTGTATATAAATTAATTTAAGTCTAAATATTCAACTTTAATACCCAAAATAGAGTAGAAACATGTTATTAAACAATAAAATATCATTGTTTTGCATGAATTATTATAAATAGACGCACTTTGTTAGGATATTGTATCAAAATTTAATGTGAGAAAATATGCTTCCCAGGACAATCTCGGTCATTAAAAAAAAATTATGGACTCAAACTTCGTAAATTTGCATTATTTTTACTAAATTATATTTAAGAAAAATAATAAGCTTAAAAAAATTATATGTTGACGCATTACTTTTCGTGGTATGAGCTCTACACTAAAGGTACCCCCCTATTTTCTTTCTTCCAGAAGTAATGTATTGCCACATATTTCTATAATACTGTTAATGTTTAAGTGTATACTTGTATTAACAAGCTTGAACATTATTTAAAACAATAATTATACACACCCAAAACCTATTGTCCCTAAAATTTATCTTATTTTACTCGAAAAAAAATAAAATAAAACACACTTGTCTTTAAATTTGAGACGATGAAAATGCAAGTAATTCACTAATTCTCAGAAACTGGATGATTTTGTTACAGAAAGTAACAATTAAGTATGCTGCAAGTGAATCAACTTTTGTCAAATACTTATTAAACTTATTCAAAAGATAATTTTGCATTGGGGTTCGTGGGTAAGCAGGTTGGGGAAGGGGGGGGGGGGGGTATGTGTTTTATGCAATTATTATTATTTAAAGTAAATTTTGTAATGTTTGATTAGTAAAATCCTTGAATTTTCTAAGTCAAATCTAAGTCAAATTTTCTTCCGAATTATCACTATCAGCTTGGCCGCCTACAATAGTCGCCTCGATAGTTTGATACAGTCATGTAAGTCATGTTCTGATGTAGCATGTATATGGTCCGTTTTTTCGACGCGGCATATCAAACATGCATCATTCACAGAAATATCGTTTTATTACCTAATTCTTTCTGTCAACTGAGAGTTGTTCTCAGCCTTTTCTTTTTAATTAATTTATCCTTAAACTGTACAAATATGTGTTTGTTGACGCGAGCAAAATCGTTACCGGATATTTAAAACGCTAAGTAAAAGTCAAACCAATATAGTTAAAAACTCTCATCTCGGAAAAAGGACGCGCGGTTCCGGTTTTACTATTTGTAAATGACGTAGTGCGAGTATAGAACTACTTTAAAGCTTTAATTATTTTTCCCATGTTTCCAACAATCTTTGATACTTTGGCATACCCAAGAAACTATCAATCATATTCTACAATTCTACACGTCAGTATACATTTATTTAATGACTACGAGGTAAACAGTCAAAATGTTGTCCCGAGGTAGTGGGGGAGACCTGGGAAACTGTTGCCCGAGGCCGAAGGCCGAGGGCAACAGTTTCCCAGGTCTCCCCCACTACCGAGGGACAACATTTGACTGTTTCACCGAGTAGTCATTGAATAAGTGTTTTATTACCTAACCTACTATATAATTAATTAAATTGGAGTTAAAAAACACAAACAATAAATAAAAGGTTTTCACAACTGTTTATTCACATAGGAGAACGCATAATATAAAGAATCTTTATATTATGCGTTAAACTTTTTATAAACTCTTTATTAAAGATTAAATTAATATTTTTTATTTTAAAGTAATACTTAATAAATGGATTGTTTGTGTGTTTTATTTAAATTTGATTAATTATAGAGCAGGTAAATAGTGATGTCGTGATCATCAAAACGCTTGAATATCACGATGACGCTTTAAACAGTCAACAGTATACACTTATTTAATGACTACGAGGTAAACAGTCAAAATGTTGTCCCGAGGTAGTGGGGGAGACCTGGGAAACTGTTGCCCGAGGCCTTCGGCCTCGGGCAACAGTTTCCCAGGTCTCCCCCACTACCGAGGGACAACAATTTGACTGTTTCGCCGAGTATTCATTAAACCTAACCTACTATATAATTAATTAAATTGGAATTAAAAAAAACACAAACAATCAATAAAACTTTTTTTCACAACTGTTTATTCACATACTTGTATATTGATTAACTGAACACTTAATAAAGATTAAATTAATATTTTTAATTTAAAGCAATACTTAATAAATGGATTGTTTCTGTATTTATTTAAATTTGATTAATTATAGAGCAGGTAAATAGTGATGCTGTGATCATCAAAACGCTTGAATATCACGATGATGCTTTAAACAGTCAACAGTTCATTCTGTGGACCGGTCAACAGTTCACTGTTTCATGATCACGCAAAAACATAAAGTAAACCGTGAAACAGTTCAAAATGCCTAATTACAATTTATATAGTAGGTTAGGTAATAATTCATTCTGTGGACCGGTCAACAGTTCACTGTGTCATGATCACACAAAACATAAAGTAAACCGGGAAACAGTTTAAAATGCCTAATTATAATTTATATAGTAGGTTAGGTAATAATCGAAATTGTTAGATTCCCAATTTCTTGTAGTTATCATATTTTCAGCTGCCACCTTTATATGTAGCAATGCTTTCAAGCATAAATCAAATGTTTTTCCTTATTTACGTCATCCTTTAAAACCATTTTAGACTTGCAGACAGAGGTGTTCATCTTTATGTCCCGGGTTCGAATCTACAGCGGGACATGATCATGATTTCATTTTTTTATTTGAGATACAAACAGTATATATGGTTTATGTTTTGTGCAACATCTCCATAATTTACTCCAGTGAAATACCCCCCCCCCCCCAATGTTAACGTTTATAGTTTACATGTATCATGCTCATAGATTCTATAGATATTGATGACATTAGTCAGCCAAGCTTTTTAAAAAGCTGTTACTTGTGTTATTATTTGTTTATTTATTCGCGAAAAGGACATTGGGTAGTAAAGGAGCTCTGGGAATGTTGCACAACAAAATTTGCTTGACGTGTTTACAATTCCGAACTTCTTTTCTTACACGTTATTCTATTGAGCTCGATGCGCTCGCTATTATACGGTTCTTGAAAATGAAAGAAACGTCGTATTCTTTATGAAAAGTAACCGATTTTCTTGATTGTACAAACATTTTCTAAGAAAATAGGGGGGGGGGGGGGGTAAGTTATACAAAGAAAACAAATAATATGTGTCATTTTAGATTGCCAACGTGCAATGATCTGATACATGTGTACCGTATTTATGAGAGGTTCATATCTCTTCCCTCGTCTGAAAAGTGTCGCATTCCATTGATGTTTTCTTTTTTGCTACGATTTAATGCTTTAAAAATGATTTCTTTATTTAATTTAGTTATTTTCGATACATAAATATCTGTCCCACCTGTCTGTGGGATGCGATAGTAAAGTGTCTGCCGTCCGTTCGTCTGTCTAGCTATCTGTCTGTCTGTAAACAATTTTTCAAAAATACTACTCTTCCTACCGTTTTGGTCTGATTTCAATATAGCTTGGCACACAAGTACACATCTCTAAGATACATAGTATAATAGTGCATCGGTTTTTGAATGCTTTAAAATGCGACTTCTTCAACAGTTTTTGTCTGAATTCAATATTGTTTGGCACATAAGTAGCCTTCACTAAGATACCAAATATCGTGCATCCGTTTTTGATTTCGATGAACGGTGTTGCCATGGTTACTAAAAATAAAAATTCCTGTATATAATTCCTTAAAAATGCTACTCCTCCTACAGTTTTAGTTTGATTTCAATATAACTGGACACACAAGTAGACTTCAATGTGATACATAATTAGGTCATCGTTTTTCATTTTGATGAACGATGTTGTCATGATTACAAATAATAGAAATTTAGGTGAAATTCCTTTAAAACGCTACTCCTTTTACAGTTTTGGTCTGATGGCAATGGCTAGTCTTCTCTTCCTTTGTTATAAGCACAAACAAGTAGAGCTATAGTCTCGACATTGTGTTGAACCCAATGAATCATTTTGCCTCGATTATAGTCAGAAAAAAACTCATGGCTGAACATATCCAGTCATTTGGATGAGTCAAGATTAGTGACAGTGAAACTGTAAATTAGCTACCATTTATGGAACTTGACCTTGACTTGAGTTCAAAGGTTTTTGGTTGGATGCATGGACAGAAAGAAGATCTAAATACAAGAGGCCCACGGGCCTTATAGGTCACCTGAGTATCATGTAACAACTTTCCAGCGATTGTATTTGGTTTGTGTTTTAACCCAAAAGCCATGAAATTCACAAATTTTGAAGAAGGCACCATTGCTTATGAAAGGACAGATTTCAAATCATTAATTTATTTGGAGTCAAAGTTCCCTCCTAGTACCCATGATCCAGCGTCCCTGAAAGTATTTATTTGAAAGAGGCCCCTTTCTTCTTTATAAGGCCAGCATTTTTTTTTTGTTTAGGTTTAGTTTTGAACATGAGAATAAAAAAAGTCCCAAAGGAGAAGGAAATCAAATTTTTTTTTTTTTGATAAATCAATTATTAACATTTGTACATTCTTTTTTTATGCATTTATAATAGGCTCCTTATACTGAACACATAATGCTTACAAAAAGGAAAGTAAAACATTTTTAATTGCTTATTTCATCATCTGCCAGTTTGGGCAAGTAATATGAATTTTGTGATGTTGGTCAAAATATATTTTAAAAAATCAATTCTTTAAAAGTCTTTCAATATATCTTCATTTTTTTTTAATATGTGTTAGATGAATGTGCAGACATTGTTCTAAAATTTACTTGATGCCTAAAATTATAATTCCTATCACAAAACAGACAGAGAGAATTGCGGAGTTGGGTGAACATTTTTCAATTAAGTTTAAAATAATTTTTCTGGCTGATACAAATGTTACTACATGCCTGTATATATTTGTACATGTATATTCTTGCCTTAACAATTTCTTCCTCAAATGGACTGAACTTCTTCCATAGTTTATTCATTACATCTGATGCATAAGCCACCCTTTTCTGAAGAATGATGCTTAGACTGTAAGCTATAACAGAGACCTAAACAATGTCGCTGGCAATATGCAATAGCTACCAGCCTACCACAGGCAGTTTAAAACTTGGGGGAGGAAAATAATTAACAGAAAGATACTTTTGAAACGAATACATAATTATCTCACCAGCATGTCATTTTGCAAAAAAGTCGTCAGCATTTTATTTGTCCTTTGAACAGGTGAAACTTTTTGAATGGCACTCGTATCGATGAAATTTACACTAAACCAAGCTATCTTTCAGATCTCGCATTTACCGGCCGTTTCATCTTAAAACCGGAAGTGCTATTTCGTAAACGTGAAATCTCGATCCCGACTCAATTGTTTTATTTTTTTCTGAACATTCAAAACCTTGAGATAAAGAGTCGCTAATACGACTTAATAAAGTCGTTTTTACGAGATAAAAAATCGTTATTACGAGAAAAAAGTCGTTATTACGACTTAAAAAAGTCGTAATTATGAGATAAAAAGTCGTAATAACGAGATACAAAGTCGTTATTTCGACTAAATACAGACATTATTACGAGATAAAAAGTCGTTAATACGACTTAAGAAAGTCGTTATTACGAGATAAAAAGTCGTTATAACGACTTTAAAAAGTTGTTATTACGAGATAAAAAGTCGTTATAACGAGCTAAAGAGTCGTAATAACGAGCTAAAGAGTCGCTAATACGACTTAATAAAGTCATTATTACGAGATAAAAAGTCGTTATTACGACTTAAGAAAGTCATTATTACCAGATAAAAAGTCGTTATTACGACTTAAGAAAGTCGTTATTACGACTTAAGAAAGTCATTATTTCAGGATAAAAAAATTGTTATTACGAGAAAAAAAAAGTCGTAATAACGAGATAAAAATGTGTTATTGCGACTTACAAAAGTCGTAATAACGAGATAAATAGTCGTTAATACGACTGAATAAAGTCGTTTTTACGAGATAAAAAATTGTTATTACGAGAAAAAAAGTCGTTATTACGACTTAAAAAGTCGTTATTATGAGATAAAAAGTCGTAATAACGAGATAAAAAGTCGTTATTTCGACTAAATACAGACATTATTACGAGATAAAAAGTCGTTAATACGACTTAAGAAAGTCGTTATTACGAGATAAAAAGTCGTTATAACGACTTAAAAAAGTTGTTTTTACGAGATAAAAAGTCGTAATAACGAGATAAAAAGTCGTTATTTCGACTGAATACAATTGCTATTACGAGATAAAAAGTTGTTATTACGACTTAAAAAAGTCGTTATAACGAGATAAAAAGTCGTTATTAGGAGATAAAAAATCGTTATTACAACTTAAGAAAGTCGTTACTAACGAGATAAAAAGTCATTATTACGACATAAGAAAGTTGTTACAACGAGATAAAAAGTCGTTATTACGACTTAATAAAGTCGTTATTGCGTGATAAAAAGTCGTAATAACGAGATAAAAAGTCGTTATTACGACTTAAGAAAGTCGTAACAACGAGATAAAAATTCGTTATGATGACTTTATAAAAGTCGTAATTACATGATATTTAACTAGATAAAAAGTCGTTATTACGACTTAAGAAAGTCGTTATTACGAGATAAAAAGTCGTTATCACGACTTAAGAAAGTCGTTATTACGATATAAAAAGTCGTAATAACGAGATATAAAGATGTAATAACGAGATAAAAAGCCGTTATTACGACTTAACAAGCACTCTCTGTAAGCACCAAAAATCTTGGAAACGACATATCTCCGATTTTGATGAAATTTGCACCACAGGTGCACCTTGGTACAAAACCAGCAAACATGGTGTTAAAAGTTTCCCGCGTGCACCCAGTGGCCATGGAGACGGATTCATTAAATTTGGCCGTTTTTGATTAAACAAAAACATGAAAATTGAGGAAATATGAATGCATTTTTTTTCTTTATGTAGTGAATTCAAATAAATCTGTGTATCGTAAGAAAACATCAACTGTTAAAGAATACAGGGCATATAACCAGTTTTATTATATACCCATCAATTTCCTTGTTTTTGTTACTGTTAATTTTACAGACTTTGATCCGATTTTCCAGATCAACACACTGTGGTTTTCTGAATCCATATCACCACTCTCTGAAACTGATAACGTAGTACGCAAAAACAATTTTTTGCGCGTCAAAAAGTCCCTTGTTATATATTATGCATCGTTTAATAGATAAATATTATACAATTGATCCCTCAAGTGTTATTTTCTATATTTGGCTAGTTATAAGGGAGTATTTAATAAATTTATCATTATAACAGTAACTTGATCCGAAGAGCAGTATCACGTCTCGTTGACAGGCGCGGATCATCAGATCACACTCGACGCTTCGCGTCTCGTGAGATCTGATGATCCGCGCCTGTCAACTCGACGTGATACGACTCTTCGGATCAAGTTACTGTTATAATAATATATATTTATTATATACCCATCAATTTCCTTGTTTTTGTTACTGTTAATTTTACCGAGTTTGATCCGATTTTCCGGATCACCGCACTGTGGTTTTCTGAATCCATATCACCACTCTCTGAAACTGATGACGTAATACGCAAAAACATGACGTTATTTTTCTTGCGCGTTAAAAAGTCCCTTGTTATTATGCTTTGTTTTATGGATAAATATTATACAATTGATCTCTAAAGTTTTATTCTGCTATATTTAGCTAGTTATAAGGGGGTATATAATAAATTTATCATTATAACAGTAACTTGATCCGAAGAGCCGTATCACGTCTCGTTGACAGGCGCGGATCATCAGATCAAACTCGACGCTTCGCGTCTCGTTAGATCTGATGATCCGCGCCTGTCAACGAGACGTGATACGACCCTTCGGATGAAGTTACTGTTATAATAATATATATTTATCCTGCAACTAACCCTTGCATTGACCTAATAAAGGTAACCTAATAATCCAAAGCTTTATTGTATACCTAATTTGTATCACCCAATTTTACTGTTGAATTTACGATATCACGTGACGTCGTGATCCGATTTTCCGGATCACGAACATGTTGTTTTCTGAATCCATATCACCACTCTCTGAAACTGATGACGTAGTACGCAGAAATATTACGTTTTTTTCATGCGCGTTAAAAAGTCCCTTGTGATTATGCTTTGTTTTATGGTTAACTGTTATGCTATTGATCTCTAAATTTTTTTTGCAAATTAGGAGGGGGTATATAATAAATTTATCATTATAACAGTAACTTGATCCGAAGAGCCGTATCACGTCTCGTTGACAGGCGCAGTTCATCAGATCAAACTCGACGCTTCGCGTCTCGTTAGATCTGATGATCCGCGCCTGTCAACTCGCCGTGATACGACCCTTCGGATCAAGTTACTGTTATAATAATATATTTACATTTACTTTGTTTGACCCTAATAAAAAGCATTGTAAAATTATAAGTGATAAATTACACATAACACACAAGACCAAATCACCGAAGTCTGCCTGGCGTATGAATACAGGTACAAAGCGAAAACTTCATTTTTTTATACTATTCATTTGTATTTCTTTGTTGCAAAATATAGTTTATCATTTTAGATTGAAAAATTATGAAAGCGTGATTATTGTTATCTGTTTTACTGTGCACTATTTTTGTTTGCGGATTTTGGTTTGTGTGCAAACAAACTCTGGCGGGAAACTTTGATAAAGCTGTTCCAAAAGCTGTTCTATCAATTGTAATTTACATGAAGGATAAGGCGGGAATTTTATTTTAAACATTTATGATAGCGGAAAATACAGGGGTTAAAAAATGTAAATATAAGCATTGAATAATCATTTTTTGAAAGATGCAGTCTCATAACTGCAATGGTGTGTGCAAACAAATTTTCATAACGCGCTAACGATAAAGTTGTTATTACGTATTACTTAAGAAAGTCGTTATTACGACTTACGAAAGTCGTAATAACAAGATAAAAGTCGTTATTACGACTTAATAAAGTCGTTATTACGTGATAAAAAGTCGTAATAACGAGATAAAAAGTCGTTATTACGACTTAAGAAAGTCGTTATTAGGAGATAAAAAGTCGTTTTATATATATAAAAGTAAATATATAATGGTGATATTTTTTTACACAATATTTACTTACAAGCAGTTGTAGCCAAAGTTATCAAGAAAACAACAGTTGTGTAAACAATGTCCATCCTGAAACAAAGATTTCGGAATTCTGCCGGTTAAACTGTTGTTAATATCGTTTATATACTTCATGAAATAAAATTTCGTTGTGTATTTATCTGCATATTGCAGTGACAAAGGTTTTTCCTGTGCGTTCTAATTTCGTCTTAGCTTATCAATCAAGGAAGAAAAAGAACTAAAGAAGTTGGATTAATATTTTACAAGAAAGATTAGTGTTTACGCTAACCTTAAATGACTCAACTTAATGTCGTCAACTTCTCATTTTATGAAGCAGTACACCTTTATTCCCTGCTAATAGAGTTTAGTTTCCCTCTTAACTCGATACGCAAGAGCATGTTCCAACTACGAACAATATCTGAAAGCAAGGCAAACTATTGACAAAAACGTTGATGAAACAAAGATATCTTCATTCTTGTAAAGGGACAGGCACGTTATCAAATATCTTGAAGATAAATTTATTTAAATTTACAGTCAGAGTCAGGAGAGGGCAAGCAAAGATTCTTTTAAAGGTGAGTCTACATGCACTTAGTGTAGTCTACTTGTGTGCAAGTTAAATTGAAATTAGATTAAACTACAGAAGGAGTAGGGTTTTGAAATATAGTTTACAGACAGACGGAGTCACGGATCATCTTAAATTTTTATCTTCATCTATTTTTATTAAAACTTGGCACAAATTAGACTACACAAAGCTATATAACTCTGAATAAGTGAATATCGATTTTTGATTTCGGTGAATGATGTTGCCATGGTAATTTCCTTGAAATTGTTCCAAAATGCTACTCCTCCTACAGTTCTGGTCTGATTTCAGTATAACTTGGAACACAAGTAAACTACACTAAGATACATAATTGTAATTCCCAATATCCTTTTTTGGTGTTGCCATGGTTACTTAACCGCTACTCCTCCTACAGTTTTGGTCCGATTTCAATATAACTTGGTACACAAGTAGACTACACAGAGATACATAATTGTCTTTATTGTTTTTTTTTTAATATTATTGTCATTGTTACTGAGTACTCAAATTAAAATTTCTGTAAAATTCTTTTAAAAAGCTACTCTTCCATCTGTTTGAGTTTGATTGCAACAAAGAGACAAAACTGTTTCAAGTCCAAGTATTACTTTTATCTACCTTTGTATAAAGTAGAGACCAGTAGAGCTACAGTCTTGTCAGACTTCTGGTTTTTCATTGCAGCAGCTCTTGTTTCAAAACAACTTGGATTAAGATCACAGAAATAACAAACACTATGATTTTGGAGTTCATTTCATTTTGTATGACTATTTCATTTCAAATCATGCTACAAATAACATTTACAGCAGAAAAATTGGATGGTGTATGGTATTTGATACCAAAGCATATTCATTGAGTAAAAAAAAAAAAACACTTAAAACACTTAAGGATATGGTTTTAAAACACTTAAAACCTTTAAAAAAATCATATCATAGAAACATCAGAAAGTTGTACTTTTATCATAAAACTGTCAGACTTCCCCTCTAAAAATTTACTGAGTAAAATCAATCATCCATCCATTTGCTTAAATTTCAATGTTCACAAAAGAAGTCTTCATGCATTTCTACATAAAACTTCAAACTATAAATGCATTCTAACCTTGTACAATGACTTGAATTAATTCGAATTTTCACTGAATAGAGCTGTTTTTATACTTTGGTTCAATGGTTGTATTAAAGATATAACAATCTATTTATGTAACAGTGGCCCTTCATTTTAATCCCCGAACTTTGAAGCATGTTTTGCAGGAAATTGTTCTGATAGTTTTTCAACACAAAAAATGTCAGACTTCACACTCAGATGAAAAGATAAAAATAATTTCCTTATAACAGAAAGAAGAAGTTGAGAGATGGAGTAAAAAGGGTATAAATAAAGAAAATAGTACACAGTAAATCATCTCTGTACAATGTGTAGGCTGTCAATAACAAAACTAATGGCCTGCATAGGATTATCTATGTTATGTAAAGATCCCCTGTGTAATACCCAGTCTGGGCGGATCTTTGGCAGTTTATGAGGGGTAGCTCGGATAGGAAGGGTGTAATTCATTGCTTTTGATGCGTTCAGTTTTGCTTGTCGCATTTGCTGGTTCTCGTGCAGTTTGTATTTTCTTGCCGTCAATTTATATAGACTCTGCAGTCGCTCTGTCACTCTAAGCTGAGAGAGTATGATCTGGAAAATAAAATATGTAATTGGTACAAAGTTTTGCAGGTTATTTAATTTTTCAATCAGTCTGAGACATAATTACAGTACACTAATGATCCCCCTTTACGCAAATTATCCCACATTTCCAACTAATCATTGATGCCCTGCAACCCAACAATATAGACAGTGTCAGATTCTTTAATTCCACTACATTTCATTTCTTCACTTTTACAAAAAAACAAAAACATTGTAACATGACAACTGTTAATTTGAAAATGACATCATATGAGATACATCCACTGGATACTGGAGTAAACATGAAATGAAATAAATAATGTCCTGATTTTGTAAGGTTTATCATGTTTATGCAGCATTAGATTTTTTAATTACCTTTCTTCGACATTCATCTCTGCCTAAAATTCCCACCAGGGTACAAGTTCTATTAAATATGAGGCCTTTCTCTCTGTAAATCTGCATCAGTTCCAGCAAAATATTCATTGCTCCCTCCACAAAGACAAAGGGCAAGGTTCTGTCATACTGAAATGTCATCAATATACTATGTAAATATTTATATATATTAAATATATTCACAGTAGTGTCAAAATCTGATTATTTTATGGAATTAATTAAATGGCTACCTGTAATACCAATATTTGGACAGTCTGCGCTTTATAAATAACAAAGTGGTTTATAAAGAGTTTATAATACAATTTTTTACCTCCAATCAAATTTTGCATTTAGCAAGAATTTTTTGAATTATTTTAAATTGTACACAAACAGGGTACCTTGGCCAGATTGAGCAGAATGCTGACAGCCATTTTAATGACCTCCATGTGAGGTTGACTCCTGTTACAGCTACTGATCAGTGTATAAATCACAGACACAGCATTCACCTCTACCAGTCTCTCACAGCAGGCTGGGGACAGACGTGTCGCCACATCTAGCAAAAAATAGGAGTAAATGTATGAGACATTACAAATATACTTGTCATGCTAATTTTGAAGGCTCTTGTAATATGGTGCATAGCACATGTATAATGACATTAGGTACCATCAGTGTTTAAGGCAATTTGTTTCAAAAACAGATTTTTACAGTATATATTCCTTCCATGAAATGTTGAGATATGGTTTCTTAAATACTGTAAACCAACTTTTATCCCAATGCCAAAAATTTCTGCCAGTTTCAGGACCTACCAGTACTTTAACTTACAAATATTTCTCTGTCAAAACCATTATTTTGCTTTGTATTTTAGAGCAAGTTTTCTCAGTTACAAAATTTTATCACTCCAGATTGATTTCAATCTGACAAAGCACGAATAAAAGAAGACACATAATGATAATTACTTAACAGTAATAAATGAATTGTACAGTTATACCTAGATGGAATAAGGCCTCCAGTAAATGTGACAGTTGTTTGTACTGTAGGAGATAATCCAGTGCTGACTCGGTGCGGTTTCCCAGCTTCTTGTCCTCGGTGGCGCTCCTCTGAGCCTCCACCACTCGCTGTCTCACCCTGGCCACCTTCTTACACTTGTTTCTCATTCTCACTTGTCTTCCTCTCCAAACAGCCTGTAATGACAACTCACAATTGAGAAAAAGCAAAATATCTAACAAGATACAGAAAGAATCATGCTAAAAAAAGGTAGAGTAACTAGAAAAATAGATAATTAAGGCATACTAATCTACTCTAGTTGTATTTTTTATCTCGACCTTTGAGCAAGTGGCCTCAAAATGGATAGGTGTCCTTAAATTGTATCATAAATAATGAGTCTGGTGCTAAATTATACTATTTGCTATATATCTTTAATTTTTCAGTAATATCATAAACTTCCAAATTACTTTGACATATCCATTGTATCTGAGATATCAGTGTACATAGTGTATGAGATATCAGTGTATATCGTGTATGAGATACTAAGGTTACACTGTATTTGTTACCTGTATTGTTGTAGCTGCGTGTTGTCTTTCTTTATCATGCTGTATTTGTATCCACTTTAATGCTGCTGATTCGATCACAAAGACAGACCTCTTCAGCTTCAGAAACCTCAAGCGGCTTATTCTTCCTCTCATCCAGTTCTGAAATAAAGCAATGTTAAAGCATGTTCTTTATCTTTTTAGGAACCATCAATCAGACAAGAAAGAAAACTATATCTTTAATATTCTTATTATTTGATTCTGAGAAGAAAAAAAATTCTTTTAGCTGCTTTAGGTATAAATTGTACTTGTATCATGAGGACACTTTGAAGTTGTTTCTTGGCATGACATAATGACACATGCTTTCTGTAGCATCTCTGTATGATGGTAGCTGCCATGTGAATCTTCATTCTTTGGGCAAATTGTAGCAAGTAATCTTGTCTCTCTTTCTCCTGAAGCTTAAAGAGAAATTCATGTTTTTTATTAGAAATGGGAATTATTGCAGAATTGCTTACAAGTTAATTACTATAACATAATAAATAACGCTAAACAAAACATAAATTACATGATCTTACCTTGACAAGTTCCCTGTGCAAGTGTTTTCTGAAACCCCTCTGTATGATTGATGCAGCTTGGTTAAGTTTCCTCTGCCTCTTTCTGACGAGAAAACCTCTAACACCAGCTTGGAGTAATATTACCTCCTGCCTCATCCTCTGGTACACACGTCTAGTCCTGTAGCCTTTATAAGACGCCTGAATAGTCAGAGCTGCTCCTTTGAGGACCAAGAACTTCCTTCTATCTGATTGTGCTTGCCTACCGGTTCTGTAAGTTTCTTGACACACTAAGGCAGATTGTCTGAGTTTCTGATACAATATGCACTGTTTTCTTCCCCTGTACCATGACTGAATCCTTCCGGCACTTTCTTGCTTCAACACCATCAGTCTTCTAGTCTGTAAGCCTCTGTAGCATGATTGTATTGTGATAGCTGCTTGGCACAGGGCCAAATACTGATTTCTGGCAGCTCTTCCATTTAATTTGGCTCTATAGTGCCGTTGACAAAATTTGGTATATTTCTTTAAAGTTTGAAACTTCTGTACAGCCATGAATTTTCTGACAAGGGCCTGTATGTGGATAATGGACATTTTTCTTTGCTTTGCTTGTTTTCTAGCTATGCATCCTCTGGTAGCACTTTGAAGAATTATGACAGCTTGTCTCTTCCTCTGGTATTCTGCTTGAACTCTATCTCCTTGCAATTTATTTTTGAACCACCTTTGAATTGCACAGGCAGCCCTTTTTTGAATCAGAAATAGATCTCGGTGGATTTTCATGCGACGGAATGCCTGCAGTTTTATAATCGCCTGCCTTTTATGTCTGTAGTCTCTCTGCTGAAGATGCCTTCTGTATTGGGCCTGAATGCTGATAGCTGCACCCTTAGTAATCAAGAAATTCTCTCTTGCTCTTGCTACACACATTTTTTGACGGAATTGTCTCTGAATTTGAAGAACAGCACTTCTCAGTTTAGCATAATTTCTTTGACACAGAAACTTTCTTACTCCTGATTGTAACATGACAACTGCTGCCCTCTTCTTTAGGTATTGTTGACGCTCCGAGTACCCTCTAAAACAAGCTTGAATGGTAATGACAGCTCCTTTCAGGATAAGGTATTCCTTCTGTGTCTGTTTCATGTCCATGTAAGCTCTGAATCGTCTTTGTATAACACACGCTGCCTGCTTGATTCTCCTGTACTCCTTTTGGACTAGATGACGACGTATGAGGGACTGAAGTTTAATGACAGATGTTTTGGTTTTCCTGAATTCCTGTTGAGCGTGACACATTCTGTAAAATGCCTGGATGGTGACAGCTGCTCCCTTGACTATCATGAATTGCAGTCTTGCATCTTTCATCATCAGAGTTGCCCTCCATTTTCTCTGTATTGTACAAACTCTATCTCTAATATCTTTATACCTTTTCTTTTGTAAGTAAGTATGGACTGCTGATTGAAGTCTGACAACAGCAGAGCGCACATTAATAAACTGCTTTCTAGCCACATATGCCTTGTATCTTGCTTGTATGCATATAGCAGCTCCTTTCTGGAGAAGGAAACATCTTCTTTCTCTCCTTGCTCTTAAAGTTTCTCTGAATCTTCTCTGAATTGTCAGAGCTGCTGTCTTTTGGGACATGTACTTCTTTCTTTCCTGTGAGCCTCTGAAATGAGCCTGAATTTTGATGACGGAACCTATCAACGTTCTGAACCTTTTTCTTGCTTGGTAACCTCTGTAATATGCCTGTATAGTCAGTGCTGCTCCTTTACTGATCAGGAAGCTTTCCCTCTGAGCCATCCCTCTTCTATATTCTCTATACCTCTGCTGAATGATAACAGCTGCTCTCCTGTTAAGCATGTGATTCTTTCTTGACTTCCACATCCTGTAAGCTGACTGTATACAAATGACAGATTTTTTTATGACTCTGAATCTTTTTCTGGCAGCATGTGCTTTCCACTGTGATTGTATGGCAATTGCTGCATGATTTCTCTTCATAACTTTCATCCTCCAGTGTTTCTGAATTGTGCTGCAGGCTGATTTGACCTGTAGGAAAGATTTCCTGTGTAACCTTTTACAAAGAAGGGCTCTGTATCTTCTTTGCAAGATGACTGCAGCCTGGCATTTCTTCTCCTTTTCTTTCCTAAGCGTCCATGCTCTATAGGCAGTCTGAATAATCTTTGTACATTTTCTGAGTGTTAGATAATTCTTTCTTAAACAGTAGCCTCTCCAGTTCTTCTGAATAAGTTGGGCAGCTGCTTCTCGTTGCCGTACCACACCAATGGCTTTCCTGACTCTATATCCTCTGAAATAGGACTGAACTGTTAAAACTGATTGCTTAATTGTTTGATATTGTGTTAATTCTTGTTTCATAAGTTGTGTTGCACGCCACTTTCTTTGAATCTTGACGATGCTCTCTTTCAAAAGCTGGAACTTCTTTCTTTCCCCATAGCCTCTGACATGAGCCTGAATTTTGATGGCGGAACCCTTCAATGTTTTGAACCTTTTTCTTGCTTGGTAACCTCTATAATATGCCTGAATAGTCAGTGCTGCTCCTTTACTGATCAAGAAGTTTTCCCTCTGAGCCCTCCCTCTTCTATATTCTCTATACCTCTGCTGAATGATAACAGCTGCTTTCTTTTTTAGCATGTAATTCTTTCTTGACTTCCACATCCTGTAAGCAGACTGTATACAAATTACAGCTTTTTTAATGACTCTGAATCTTTTTCTGGCAGCATGTGCTTTCCACTGTGATTGTATGGTAATTGCTGCATGATTTCTCTTCATAACTTTCATCCTCCAATGTTTCTGAATTGTAAAGCAGGCTGATTTCACCTGTAGGAAAGATTTCCTGTGTAATCTTGAACAAAGAAGGGCTCTATATCTTCTTTGCAAAATGATGACAGCTTTGCATTTCTGCTCCTTTTCTCTTTTTTGCTTCCATGCCCTGTAAGCAGTCTGAATAGTTTTGGCACATTCTTTCTGTGTTAAATATTTCTTTCTTATGCAGTAGCCTCTCCAATACTTCTGAATAAGCTGGGCTGATGCTTCTCTTTGTCGTATGACAGCAATGGCTTTCCTGACTCTATATCCTCTGAAATAGGACTGAACTGCTAAAACTGATCCCTTTACAACTTGATATTGTGTAAATTCCTGTTTCATGTGCAGTGTTGCACGCCACTTTCTTTGAATCTTGACAATGCTCTCTTTCATAAGCTGGAACTTCTTGTGAGCAACAAGTCTACGGAAATTTTTCTGGAGTACAATCACAGCACAACGAGTCTGAAGGAACTGCTTTCTAACTTGATGGCCTTTAAAGTTTTCCTGTATTGTAATAGCTGCTGCTTTAAAAGCTAGAAATCTTTGTCTGATTTGCCTTCCCACCAGAATCTCTTTCCACCTTTGCTGAATTGCAACAACTGCCTTACGTTGACTCAGGTACAGTTTTCTAGCAGAATATGCTCTAAATGCTGCCTGTGTAGCCACCACTCCTCTCCTAAGTATTCTGTATTTCCTCAGAACCACAAAACCTCTCCAATATGACTGAAGTTTGGTCACTGTCTGAGATCGTTTTTCCATATGTCTCTTCCAGGCCTGCTGTATTACAATGGAGGACAACCTAATCTGAAGGAATGTGGCTCTTTGTCTTTTTGCCAGTTGATGGGCTCTGTATTTTTGTTGTAGGAATAATACTGCTTTTCGTTTCCTCAAGAACTCTTTCCTCAATTTCCATGCCTGGACTGCTCTCTGAATAACAGCTATGCTTGACTTTATCCCTTTGTACCAACACTTCACACAGTGAGCTCTCCAAGTTTTCTGTAGCACTATTGCTGCCTTTTCTTTTTTCAGCTTCCTCCTCTCCCTTAATTTTCTGACTGCTCTTTGAAGAGTAATTATGCTCTGTTTCTTATGTAAAAAATTATCTCTCAGTTGTTTGCTTTGCTTGGATAATAAGTACCAGTTTTCTATCAGTCTTACAGCAGACTTCTCCTTGGCTAACTGCTGCCTTACTAGAAATCCTCTGACAACACATTGGATCTTAATAGCACTTGCCTTCATCCTTACAAAGCGCTGTCTTTCTACACGAGTCAGCAAGAAATTCTACAATGCAACAGAAATAACATACTTATTAAACAGATTTTAATATTGAAATACATGCACAATAGCACTCAAAGTATACTTGTATAATTTGTATATTGAGGTATTGAATGATAATGCTCATTAGTCATCTGCATATCTACTCATAACAAAACAAAGATAGAGATAGAGGTAGAAACACAGTTAATCACCTTCAGTACTCTAGCAGCCCTCAATCGTTTTTCTACTAACATTTGGCATAGTTTTCTTCTTGCAAGATATCTTCTTACACATCGCTGAATAATAATGGCAGAGGTATGTTGTTTTCTTTGAAGCATCTTTTGTTGGTGAAATTTGAAAAATCTTTGGATTTTGATAGCTGCTTTCTCCTTGACCTAAAAAACCCAAAAATATAACTACAACAAGTTGCAAATGTCTCTAAAGCAAAAATATTACACTTCATTGTAATGTCCTAAAGCATATACAAAGAAAGGGTAAACCTATACAATGGGTCATCACTGCAATAAATCTACCAGTCCCTATAGCTTGATGCAATTTTTTAAAGTCCTTTATCATTACTATAAAACGTCAATTCTGCATAACATTGGAATGCATTCACATCATACACACGTAAATGTATGTGAAAATGCACTGTATCCTGACTGACCTTTAATTTGGCCCTGGCCTTGTGTAGGTATATAGATAACATACTGTATTATGACTGACCTGTAATTTGGCCCTGGCCCTGTTTAGGTAGTGTCGCCGCCAGGCTAGCTGTATAGTGCGGGCGGCACGGCATTCCTCCCTGATGTCCAGGAGGCGAGCACACAGGTAACTGACGTACGTCACCACGATCTTCTCATCAGGGATTGTGTTAGACATGTCAGCGGCTTTAATCATCATAGGAACACCACCTAACTCCGATACCTGTAGTGACAAAGGGAAGATATTATTCAAAAATGGCAAAATAAAGCCAAAATTCCTAACGTCATTGCTATTTCATCTTTGATTCCTTTAGCTTCTCCTGGCACTGTTCAAAAAACCTGAGTTATCTCTCTTGGAGAATATTTGTTCCTTGATCAGTACACTCCCAAAAAATACTATGGAGAATTTTAAAATTCAAGAGCGCAATCACTCTGTAATCTGAATCAAGGAAAGAATTATCATGTTTTCGAGCAGACTTTACATGTATGACAAGATCAATCAATTATTTCACATACCTTCTGGTGCAGAACTTTGAAATTTTCTCTTTCATTCTTCAGAAGATCTTTGAATACATCTTGGTCAGCTGAAACTGCTGAAAAATGCAATGAAATTTTGTTTTTAATACTATAAACTAGAGGTATGTTCAATTGTTAATCTGATGTTTACCTGACATGAGGGTAGGGCTGTCTGATAGACTACAGTCCAGTGTCTGATGTTTAACTGACATGGGGGCCGGGCTGTCTGGTGTTTACCTGACTTAGGGCGTGGCTGTCTGATGTTTACCTGACTTGGGGCGGGGCTGTCTGATGTTTACCTGACTTGGGGCGTGGCTGTCTGATGTTTACCTGACTTGGGGCGTGGCTGTCTGATGTTTACCTGACTTGGGGCGTGGCTGTCTGATGTTTACCTGACTTGGGGCGTGGCTGTCTGATGTTTACCTGACTTGGGGCGTGGCTGTCTGATGTTTACCTGACTTGGGGCGTGGCTGTCTGATGTTTACCTGACTTGGGGCGTGGCTGTCTGATGTTTACCTGACTTGGGGCGTGGCTGTCTGATGTTTACCTGACTTGGGGCGTGGCTGTCTGATGTTTACCTGACTTGGGGCGTGGCTGTCTGATGTTTACCTGACTTGGGGCGGGGCTGTCTGATGTTTACCTGACATGGGGGCGTGGCTGTCTGATGTTTACCTGACTTGGGGCGTGGCTGTCTGATGTTTACCTGACTTGGGGCGTGGCTGACTGATGTTTACCTGACTTGGGGCGGGGCTGTCTGATGTTTACCTGACATGGGGGTGGGGCTGTCTGATGTTTACCTGACATGGGGGTGGGGCTGTCTGATGTTTAACTGACATGGGGGCGGGGCTGTCTGATGTTTACCTGACATGGGGGCGGGGCTGTCTGATGTTTACCTGACATGGGGGCGGGGCTGTCTGATGTTTACCTGACATGGGGGTGGGGCTGTCTGATGTTTACCTGACATGGGGGCGGGGCTGTCTGATGTTTACCTGACATGGGGGCGGGGCTGTCTGATAAGCTACAGTCCAGTGTCTGATGTTTACCTGACATGGGGGCGGGGCTACTAAAGTTCAGTGTCGACATGGGGGTGAAGCTGTCTGATAAACTACAGTCAAGTGTCTGATGTTTACCTGACATGGGGGCGGGGCTGTCTGATGTTTACCTGACATGGGGGCAGGGCTGTCTGATGTTTACTGACATGGGGGCAGGGCTGTCTGATGTTTACCTGACATGGGGGTGGGGCTGTCTGATGTTTACCTGACATGGGGGCAGGACTGTCTGATAAACTACAGCCCTGTGTCTGATGTTTACCTGACATGGGGGCAAGGCTGTCTGATAAACTACAGTCTAGTGTCTGATGTTTACCTGACATGGGGGCGGGGCTGTCTGATGTTTACCTGACATGGGGGCGGGGCTGTCTGATAGACTACAGTCCAGTGTCTGATGCTCCGCCTCCTCCTGGTAAGTCATACTGGTCCTGGTGCTGATCAGAGTCTGAGGAAGGAGGTCTGGGTGATAGTGGTGTACAAGGAAGCATAAGGCCTGGCCATCACTGAACGAGACAGTGAAATTCTCTACCTGTAAAAAACAAGTGAAAAACAATCAAACAGAATGTATGAATTTCTGACCTTGACCTTGGACCTTAAAAAAATAGGGTTTTTTCTTAGGTTACAAAGAGCTTTGATGAAAAATTTCAATGCAAAAGCTACAGGGCTTTTTGAGACCTTAGGCTATATAAAATTGAAATTCTGTTTCTGGGGCCCGTGCACATTTGTTTTGAGGTAGCCGCATTGCTGATTTTATTGTATTTTTGATCAAATAAAAGGTTGGTATTGCAGAGACCAGTCCCCCCCCAAAAAATTTTCGTCCTCATTCTTTCCATAGTTTAGTATTCAACTATCACTTTCGGTAGCCATTTTCAAAGAGATTTTGACTATTTCGTTTGGAAATACATTCAAGGACATTGCCTACGATGTTCATATGCTGATAAGCAATGGATAAAGCATAACTTTTAATCAGACATGGAAAGTATATCTGTAATTTACAAAATTGTCTTTATTTTAAAGAAAATTTGAAAAATTTAAATTAAAAAAATGCCTCCCTCATCTACTTTATTGTCAATAAAATGATAAATAAAATGCCGTCCTCCTGCATCTGTTTGGAAGAAAATTGGCTTGAGAACCAGAGAATTAAATTTACCAGTAGATATCCTTATTGGTCTTGAAACAAAAGTGTTAAACACAGACAGTTTAAGAGATGGATGAACAGATGGAAAATGGCTGAATAGACCTAAGCTATTATCTCTTAATTATGTGAAAGCAAGGGACATAACCAGCACGATTACAATAAAAACTGTACTACGTAATACAGTGAAATCTAATTTTTCACTTTTTGTGAAAAAGAAAAACAAGATTTTTTTTTTAATTATATATAAATTCTGTCTTCTTTCTATTACTGTAAACCAACTTTTATTCGCTACAACTTTACTTCGCGATTTAACAGGGATAAACTGGTTCGCGGTGATTAATTTTCGCGATCAAGCCTTTTTCAAGCTGTTTTTAATAGACAAATATACTATAAGGACCGGTTCACGGCAAGTATAATTCGCAATAAAGAGGTTCTCGCAAACTTCGCAAAATTCTTGCACGCGAATAAAAGTTGGTTTACAGTATTTTTAATTCAAAGAATTTAATACCTTGAGTCCATAGAAAAGACAAACAGTTCTGCACCATTTCAGAAGCAAGGCTAGAAGTTCATTGTTTGAGTACAGATCATCACATGTGGATTCCCTTCTTTTCTGCTGCAAACCTGGAGTCAAATTTAAATAGCTTCATTCTGACAGTGCAAGAGCTCTGGGGCCATGATTAAAACAAACTTTAATTTACACTACCTCAGGATGCTTGCATATCACTTTATGACTAATCCTGAACTTTATTGGAGGAGATTTAGGAATTTTTTTCCCCCAATATCAAATCATGCAACCTCTGTCCCATGATATGAACAATTTTGAATCTGCACTACATGAGCATGCTTGGACATGGACTCCGTTAGTATAATTTTCCTGACAATCTGATTATAAACCCTTACCCATTTCGTAATTCTTTAGAGCCTGCAGGTGCTTGCGGAGCTGTAGAGATCTCTCCAAGGCAGATATTTCATCCTTCAGTTGATTTGCATTCAACATCAGACCAATCTAAATAAGACAATAAAGATATAGTTGCATCAAAGCAATAAAATTATTAAATGTATACTTTAGCACAATTGGAACTTACTCATCAGGTGACAATAATGTCACAGTTTGATGAAGATTGTAATTATTCTCATATTTATACAGCTTGCCACCAAAATTATGGCCCTGTTCCTCATCATCAGATTTTTGTCCTACTTATTCCAATGTTAAAACTTTGGTTGCAAACCAACGCCTCAACTGGGGGGTCATGATTCTAATAAAATTTAATTTACCTGACTTACCAGTTGGGATGGACTTCTAATTGAAACTAGAACTGTCCAATCGGGACAAAATACCCCCCGCTGGGTTTTTCAGAAGTAAGTTTTTGTATAATAAAGATATGTATCAAACACGAATTAAAAACTTTTTCTTCCAGTGACCTTGAACTTCCCCAAATGACCTTGGGTCAAGGTCATGACAAACCCTTGGGCCATGGGCAATCCTTGTGTAGATAAGAACCTACCAAGTTTATCCATAAGAAAGATATGGACCGGACACAAATTATTAAATTTTTCTACCAGTGACCTTGAACTTCCCCACATGACCTTGGGTCAAGGTCATGACACACCCTTGGGTCATGGGTAATCTTTGTATGAAATGAAAACCTACCAAGTTTATCCTTAAGAAGATATGGACCGGACACGAATTATTAAATTTTCTACCAGTGACCTTGAACTTCCCCAAATGACCTTGGGTCAAGGTCATGACACACCCTTGGGTCATGGGCAATCTTTATGTGAAATGAAAACCTACCAAGTTTATCCATAAGAAAGATATAGACCGTACACGAATTATGAAATTTTTCTTCCAGTGACCTTGAACTTCCCCAAATGACCTTGGGTCAAGGTCATGACACACCCTTGGGTCATGGGCAATCTTTGTGTGAAATGAGAACCTACCAAGCTTATCCATAAAAGATATGTGTCAAACATGAATTTTGAAATTTTTCTCCCAGTGACCTTGAACTTCCCCACATACCTTGGGTCAAGGTCATGACACACCCTTGGGTCATGGGCAATCTTTGTGTGAAATGAGAACCTACCAAGTTTATCCATAAGAAAGATATACCGGACACGAATTATGAAATTTTTCTTCCAGTGACCTTGAACTTCCCCAAATGACCTTGGGTCAAGGTCATGACACACCCTTAGGTTATGAGCAATCTTAATGTGGAGTAGTAGATTCTAATGTCCCTCTGTTAAAAGATATGGACCGGACACGATTGCACAGACAGACGGACAGACGGACAGACAGACAGACGGACAAGGTGATTCCTATATACCCCCCCAAACTTCGTTTGCGGGGGGTATAATAAAACTTACTTGGTATTTCAAAATGATCATCCACAGCAAATGAAGAGTCTTTTCCTTGTGACCATCCACAATGTCTCTGGAGCTGACCATTTTTACTGTAATTTATAGAAAAAAAAAAATGACCAATCAGCACCACTCCAACTGAAGAACATCAGGAAATATATTCCAGTCTATTGCTTGATCATGCATAAAATAAATGTATACTTCAACACATGATAATATTTATGAAGGGTGATTAAAATTCATTTTAAAATAGACAAACTGTTTGGAATTCATTAAAAATTGACCACATACCATAGAAAAAAATATAAATTTTACAAAATTGATTCTTTTAAAATTAAACAAAATATTTTAATAGCCAGTATCCAAAATTGCCACATTTAAACATTAGGGATTAAGAAATAAAAAGTTTCAATGGATCTTTTTCTGCTCATTTATCCAGAAAATGTAAAATTCAGCATTCGAACCCTATCTGGAATATAAACATGTACTAATATTGGATGCATCATCTATACAAGTCTGATCGCCAGGATCACTATACTTATAGTAACTACGAATAAACAACAAATATACCATCTTTCTCCATGTCAATACCAATGTCTTTAAGAATAGAGAAAGCCACGTCCATGTTGTGAATTTTCTGGAGACGACTGATGGCTGGTACCCTGAGCTTTCTCTTAAAAGGTGCTTTCTCTTCCAGCAAGTCCAGAATTCGTCTACAAGTAGGCATTCAAGGATATTATTGTCATATTTGTCTAATATTTATTTATTATCTAAAAAAATAATTCAAGGCACACAATAAACACTTTCAAAAACAGGTAAAAACAGCCAATATCAATCCAGAGATCTCAAAATTAGCCATTTTTAAGATCTGCCAGTGTTTGTAATAAGAGAATTATGAAATTAACACCATTTTATCATTGTTTATCATGCATATTAGATAGTATTAATATGAACTTTTTCAATATTGTTAGGGGTGTTCGAACAAAGCTTGCTTAATTTCCCAATTCCTCTAACAGATATATCTCTGATCATCTGTTTTGCTGAAAATCACCCAATGTGCTACACAATAAATGTCCTTACATCAGTCTCAGTCCATCCCTGAGATCCGTACTCAGGTTCTGAATGGCATAATCAAACTCATCTAAGGCAGTCTGGGTGTGACTAGTGAGGCATCCTAGGTATCCAAGATGTCGATTGATGTCTCCCTCCCCCGCCAAGAAGTGGCTAGAAAACTCCACCAGTAGGGCTTTACACGACTGGAAATAAAATTAAATCTGTTAAAATGTTTTGATACAGGAGCTGACTTGAGTCTATGGCTCAGGTGTGCCAACAAAAGAAATCAATCATAACACTGTACAGTAAAACTTGTTACTGGGACCTATGAACTTACTTTGTTATATCCTTAATTTGTTATAACCGTATAAGAAATTCATCAAAAAAATAACCAATATTTGCAAATCAAACTTTGAACAATCAAGTTCTTAAAAGCACTGAATATTTTCATAAGTAATGACGTCACAAACATGACGTAAATTTCAGTTTTTTATGAATTTTACAGAAAAATGTACATATTTCGTTGATATTTTGAGTAAAAGTCACCGAGCGCATGTGTGTTCAGGATCAATATTTTGATATAATGTGTAGAATGATAATATCAATGAAATATGTCAATATTGTTCCTGAACAAACTTGTGCTCTATAAATTTTGAAGCTAAAATTATTGAAATTTTGTACATTTTGTCCTCTTTCTGAAAAAGGATATAAAATCAGACTAGTTTTTGATGTCACAAACATGACGTAAATTTCAGTTTTTTATGAATTTTACAGAAAAATGTACATATTTCGTTGATATTTTGAGTGAAAGTCACCGAGCGCATGTGTGTTCAGGATCAATATTTTGATATAATGTGTAGAATGATAATATCAATGAAATATGTCAATATTGTTCCTGGTGCTCTATAAATTTTGAAGCTAAAATTATTGAAATTTTGTACATTTTGTCCTCTTTCTGAAAAAGGATATAAAATCAGACTAGTTTTTGATGTCACAAAAAAAAAAATTGTGAATACACTGCTTTCACACTATAATATTTTTTGTTAATTTATATTTCTCATACAATTTATTGAATTCAGCACATTTCAGGAAGTTTTCAAAATTTGACTTTTGTGGGGGCAAATATATGCAATATACCACATATAGTTCTTTGTATAGCTGGGGATTCAAAATGACTTCGCTATATCCTTGTATTTGCAATATGCGTGTTAGTACTAAACAAGTTCTACTGTAAAAGAAAATTGTCACTTCTATTTTTTTCCCTTTACTGAATCTAGCTTTACATATCCTTACTTTGAATTCAGAGTCCATACAGAACAGACAGGGGTCATGCTTGATTAACAGCTGACACTTAGCCTGATCCAGGAAATACACCAACAACAGGAACTTCTTCAGAAAGTGCTGAGCTATAGCCCCCGAGTAGCCTAAAAGAAATTCAACATTAAGGATAGGAATGAATGATTTTTTAAAAACTTTAAATCACTACTATTGCACACATATGCAATGGTGTCCACATTTTGTACAACTTGAAGCTTCAAAAATTATAAACATAAATTCAGAACAATCTACACAAAAGTCAAAAATTTTTACAGGTTTTAACATGTATGAGTGCTGTTAAATCACCGGACAAAGCATTTACTTATCATGCTTTCTTTTAAATTGATAAATTACATACAAATATATTGATATTGAGATATGGGGGGGGGAATGTTACCTTCTTTGTAGAGGTGTGGGACTGATGGATGGGCAAACTGACAGGCTATGTCAGGATTTCCTAGAACTCTTGTGATGATGAAGTGAGAAAGACCAACCACATCACCATTATCTTTGACGCTGATTATCTCTCCAAATACAGTCTGGAATTTTTTGATCGTAAATACTTTTAAATGTTCAAATGTATAGTCATCATGTACTTTATGAAAATACATACTAATCATTACAAAACTTTAGCTATTTCAACTCAGAACCAAGAAATGGACATACCTCTAATCCAATTCTCAGCCATAAAGGATTGAAAGACAACAGTAGATCTAAAATAGACTGTCTCAGGCCTGAAATCAAATACATTAAAAAAATTTCATAACTTTAAAATGTTTTCGTGATAAAATATAGTGTTATCCATTTCATTTTCCACTGAAATCTTCTTTTTATAATTTCTGCTTTTACTCAAATACTTTAAATAAAACATTTCTTAAACATGTTAAAATATGTTAAAGTACACTTCAGAATATATAATTTTAAATCTTTGCATAGTGGTATATGGTGATACCTATACAGGTTTAAGAGAGTAAATCCTGCATTTGCACTAATATACTCTGTTACTGGATGTAATAAAAAAAAAGACAGAATGAGAAGCAGAAGTGTATACCTAGATCCGCCTGAATCTTGCGGTCTTTTCTGATCATCAAGCGGTGACTCTCTACCTCCATCTCCAGTTTTCTGACCACCGTTGTCACCGCCTCAGACTGGAATAGCTTACAGGCAGATCGTCGCAGGCCGTTTAATTTACGACTGGCGGAATACTCTTTGAAGGACAGCGCTTCTTTGGTTGGTGCCAGTTTCTGGGGTCCAGTTTTGTAAAAATCTAGCTTGGAAGCATCAACTAAGGAGAGAGTAAAATAAAAGAAAATATGTGAATGATGAAGCTTGCCTTATAATAAAATTGTACCTTATTAAACTATCAAAGATTATTATGCTTCCTGTCAGTTTGTCTCTATATAACCCATATATAGTGGTCTAAGGATTTATATAGCGTAAACTATGCCGAAAGGATAAAATTCTTCCATGCACATAATTATTGTCATCCGATGCCTTATCGATTACGCCATAGAGACGATCACTGATTGATATTATTTTATTAAATATATAAACTTAATTTATACAATTGACACAAGAAGGAGAAAATAGACAAATATTATTTGAAAACAGTTATATTATTCTAAGGAACTTTAGATTAATGTGTACAACAAACTTTCAAACTAATTACATACAGATCGTTAGATGAACTGATTTTATAGGGTCATTAAAACGCTTTTTTATATGACGCTTGATTGAAGGATGTAAAAGAAAATTATCAATGATACTCTGCAAACAAATAAGGCTTACGAACAAAACAGAAAATAAAGATGTGTTTTTAATTTTAAAAATAACTAAGCATGCAAACAATTTTAGCATGAATATTTTGAATTAGTTCTTGCAGGTGCGCTGTTTAAGCACCGATATTTTCAGGAAAAAGTCAAATAGATTGCCGCATAAATAATTACAACAGTCAGCATAATAATAACAATAGTGTTGCATTATGCATGTACTATGCCTAAATAGTAGGCAGGGTTTGACACATAGTGCACTCGCCTCCGGCTCGTGCACCAAGTGTCAAACCCTGCCTACTATTTAGGCATAGTACATGCATAATGCAACACTATTATATAAATAGTAGGCAGGGTTTGACACATAGTGCACTCGCCTCCGGCTCGTGCACCATTTGTCAAACCCTGCCTACTATTTAGGCATTAATGCAACACTATTATATAAATATGCTATAGTATTTATATCTTACTATAATAATATCTGTGATATATGCAAGCAATTGAACATGTTAGAAAAAACTCTTTGATCCTATCCAAAGCTTTTAAAAAATTTTAGGAGGCAGGTGGACTTCATTTTAAATTTTCTTTATTGTGTAGATAGTTTTGATGTTCCGTGTTGTCAGATCAGTATTTATCAAGCCTAAGCCATTAAACATGTTGAAGAAATTTTAAGTAATTGTTCTATATTTACCTTTACATTTAGTGTTGTTTCCCATTTCAGTGGACGGTGTTAAAATAAAATTCAGCCAATGAGAAAATCCACGTTCTTGCTTTTCCATCCATCTCTCATCATAGTAAATATTTTTGGATGCAAATGGTAATGGATGTTTTGGCAAGGCTGAAAAAATCATTTATCAATTGATTGAGTAACGCAGAGAATTATCAATTATGGTCCCAACTTTCTGCATCTTAGTGAGTGGCAGCCATTGGGTGGGACGTAAATTATTTATGGCACATTATACCTGTCTTGTCTGTGTGTCCTGTCTAAATATTTGTCCATCATTCAAAAATGATAAAAGTGTCTGTTTAAACATGTTCAAGTTCCTCAAAACTGCATCAAACTTCAAGATCAAGGTCATGAAGTTAAAATTATTAGGAAAATCTAAAAGGTTTCATCACAAAAATATGAAAGCCCTGTCTCCTAAAGAGAAAAATTTTCTATTTTAGATAAGTAGATCAAACATCTAAGATCATGAAGTTGAATAATTATAATTTTTCTTTCTGAAATGTGGTGTCAAAGGTAATTGTATTACATTGGTAATTTGTTGATCTTTTCTCATTCACAAGTAATTTCCAATGATTACAGATTAACATTTTGAAGAGGACTGCAGGTTAAACATTAAGGTCAAGGTAACTAGGTCAGGTATTTATTACATGTTATGATGTGTACCTGTTTTTGTCCTTTTCATTAGTATGAGCTTTGACTTTGCAGTCCTAGCTGTTTTAGGTTTAGCAGTTTGTCTTTGAACTGGAGCTGAAGAGGATAAAATATTTCTCTTTAATTGGCAATGCATAATTAGCGATTATCTTTCAATTTTCATATCACATGTTGTTCATTTTACATGTTTTATCAGAAAACTTAGTACAGTAAAATTTGTCTAATCCGGACTCTGAGTACTCCGGATTTTTGTCCATTCCGTCTAATAATTTTAGTCCCATACACTTCTTTAACAAATTCATTAGAAAAAATTCTGTGTAGTCCGGATACTGTCTATTCTGTATTCCGAACGGCCATACTGGTCCCAACTGCTCATAAATAACGGTAATTATTTCCTCTAATCCGGCCCCACATAATAACCTGAGTAACTTCAAGCAATTAACACCTTTCGTGGTGGATATGATAATCTGTGTTTACATTAAAATGATTAGTGCCATGAGACGAACTCATTGAAATGTGGTGAAATGTGGTGGTGACACGCCCACTTGAAAAAAATATTAGGCCTATATTATTAAATTACAATTTGGTATAATTCCTTTTACCACCTAATTATATAAACACAAAATATAGATGTATGCGATTTACAAATCAAAATATAAATCGGGATCGAAAATCGAACGCATTTCAAAATGGCGCCATAACACTGTGTGGGAAGACAACCATTTTTCACATAAAAATTAAAAGTTCAATGTTTCGTAAATAATTGTGCATTACTGTACTGTGCTTGATATATAGTAAGCCTATATTATGCGTGCCTGTAGGTTTTGATTTTATAAGATAGCATTTCAACCGACTTTCAAACTTCGTGAACAAACAAAAAATATACAGTAAGTCATGCGAGAATATTTTATAATTTCTAGACTCCAAAATATTGATTGATTTCATCATTTAACTGTATTTATATTATGTATATGATGTTCTTGTAAATAAACAACGAAAATTTTCAAAATTAATATTTTCCTGCATTTTTCCTGTACTCCGGATTCTGTCTAAACCGGCCAAATTTTATGGAACCGGCGGTAGCCGGTTTGGACAAATTATACTGTACTTGTAAGGCAAAATGGTAACAGTATTTACAAAATTTAACTAGATGAACCTACTAACCTGTTACTTTTGGCTGTTTCATACCAGCTTCATCAGTCTTACGCTTCTGAGAAACCTGTCCCCTCTTAGATATCTCTTGCTGCTTTATTACTTTGGATTTTTCACTCTGGTTTTCAAAGACACCTACACCCTTGGCTTTCTTTAACTTGCTTTCCTTCAACAATCCCTGTTTCAAAGGTACAAGATTGGCATCCCTGCTAACACAACTTTCGGTGACAGTTTTTCACTTTGTCCTGTACAGTTGTCTGGTTTTAAGCATGTCTTGTCATTGTCATCTTTTTCAGCAATCTCTTTTACTTCAGACACTTTCAGAACATTTTCTTCACATGACTGCTCATTACTGTCCATAGATTTAGATGGATCATTAATACAGTCAGATAAAGTTGAAATTGTTTCAAGTCTAGAGCATTGATCAACTTCTGAACTCCTATCATCTTCTTCTTTATCTTCAACAGAAAATACTTGTTCTTTTAATGGTGATTTACCACAAACATTATCTGTATCAGGGCTCATCTGTCTTGGTGGAATATTTTCTTTATCCTCCAACTCTTCATCATCTTCATTGTCAAGCCCGTCAAGTGGAGGGAAAAGTCGCTTTTTCTCCATATGACTAGAGTTAAGTACCCTGGGATTGTGAATGATATGGGTGGATCGTCTAGACAGGTCAGGGTTGGGACTAGTTGGTAGAGGCGTGCAATTGAAGCTTCCCTCTGAAATCTCACTGATACAAGGAGAGTCTGAATTCCTCTGACCGTTCTCTCCTGATGGAGTGAATAAGCCAGATGGTTGTACCTCCAGTTGTGTCAATACTGACTCTTCTTTTAAGTTTGTTTCTGATCCTGCATGTGCTTGTTGCAGAGGAGTGTCTGGTAAATATGTGAGAGATCCTTTGTCTGAGGTGTAACTGTCTAGGAAGAAAGTCTGTTTAGAACATGGTGTGTCAACACCTGTCTCCTTTGGACCCATTTTCTGAAGACTCTGTTCTGGTGTTAACAAAGTCAGACTTCTGTAATGATGAGACAGTGGGGTTTTTGCATTACTTTCTTTCCTTCCATCCATAAGGATTCTCTCAGGAGTGGGAAGCACTAAATTTGATGGTTCATTTCCTGGCAACCTGTTAGGATTTTTGGACTTTTCCAGTATTTCTGGTGTTAAACAAATACTGTCTGGTATGTCAAAAGCATGTCTTTCCTTTACCATTCTCTCTGGTGTTGGTTCAATAAGAGGGCTTTTTCCAACATTTTCAGTGAGGTGCAATGAGCTTTTATTTTTCCAAACTCCTCTTGGGGTAAAACCTCCACTTCTTCTCCTTTTGGGGGCCTTTCCTCTACCCTGCAATGGTTGCTCAACATTCCTCTCATGTCCATCTTTTGAGTGATTGACAGTGGTTTTGTCATGAGCAACCCTCCTCTGCATAACTTTGGTCATTGTTTTACGAGGGGAATGTTTTCTCTTGACTGTATAAGTGGTTCTGCGAGGACTGCTTCCCTCTGGAATGATACTAAATGGATTACTGGGTTGGTTAGAAGTAACAAATGTTAATGCTCTTTCCTCGATTGTTTTGGACATAGAAACCTCTTTTGATCCATTCAAACATAAACTGTTTGACATTTTCCATTTCAGATTTGTCTTCACAAATTCCAGTTGGCTAAGCATTACTTCATGAGGTACTGATTTATTTAGTACATCGTCTACACTGTTAGAATGGTCCTGGTCTAAGTTTACTGACAAATTCTCTTTGGTTTCATTCAAATCTTGTAAAAATGTGTTCGGGCTAATATACCCCTTAGTTGCTGTTATTGTTGAGGGGGTATCAGTACAGTTCTCTGAAAATCCACTTTCCCCATTACCAACTCCTTGCATACTTGATTTCTTCAGAAAAGTGTCAGGAGAAATGACATTGGTACAAGTCTCTGCAGCTACAGTTTTCTGATGGCCAGAAGACTCTTGTAAAAATGTGTTCGGACTAATATACCCCTTAGATGCTGTTATTGTTGAGGGAGTATCAGTACAATTCTCTAACAATCCACTCTCCCCATTACCAACTGCTAACCCACTTGAATTCTTCAGAAATGTGTCAGGGGAAATGACATTGGTACAAGTCTCTTCAACAATGGTTTGCTGATGGTCAGAAGACTGATCATCAACATAACTCCTCTGTTCTCCGTTTCCACTATTAGTCGCTGGTGTTTTACCCTGGTTCTCTTTGTTTTCATCAGTGTCTTTGTCTACACCTAATGCTATACTTTCCTGTGACCTTTCCTGTGACTTGTCCTGCTTTTCTCCTTGGTCTGATGAGTTGTAGGTGTTTGACCTCCGATGATTTCTCTTGCCAGACTTTTCTCTCTTGATAGAGACGTTTCCTGATGTTTGCAGTCTGTTTTCATCTTTTCTTAAACTTTTCACACGGGCTGAATCCTTTTCAGACTTATCTGGACTGTAGGATTTGGCAATGTTTGCCAAACTTTGTGTGTAGACCACTGACAGGGGTCTTTTGACCTTTTGATTCAGGAGACCTTTTCTTGTCTGAAAGGGAAAAAAAGTAAATTAAGTTCATGGACTTGAGCATGATGAGTGAGGCAAAGCAGTCAGGTTGTCTGATTGCCCACTGCAAATAAATTCATATAAGTGAAACTGTCAGTGAACTTGCACAGGCAAGCCACAGTGTAATGGGCAAGTGAATATTTGATAGAAACTTGATCTTACTGGAGTGGTATATTGGTTCGTAAATGTCTTAATTATCAATGGCTTTAATGCAATAAAAATTGAACACTTATTCGTTAGCCCAAATTGAGATGGAAAAATTTCAAGCCTTTTATCACAACTACCTGTACTATTAGCTGCAGCTCTGTAGCTGGCTGGTCTGAAAAAAATTGGGAAGGATGACCAGAGAGCTGCAGTGCCACCCACAGCAAAAGGTCATACTGTATATTTATTGCACACAAAAAATTGTGTTGGGATCTGGATTAATTTCTCCAAATTCTTACCTCAATTGCAAAAAAGATAAATAAAAAAAAAATTACTCCTCTATCAACTACTAGTACTCTTGTGGTTGACATCTGCAAGAAGTGCGTTGGCCAAATTATTTTGCAAACCAAAATGGCAGTGTTAATGCCGTATAAATGGAAATTTTAGCCAGATGCAAATTTAGCAATTAAAAAAATAGTATTTTATTTTTTAATTATCTTAAAATATACACTTTTAGAAGTTATTACAAATAAACCACAAATAAATAATTTTTAGCGATATTAAACTTTAGCAATCTCAGCACCCTCGCTAATAATGCCAAAATTAATTCCTTGCTAAAAGTTCTGCTTGCACTTTTTTGATGGACTCAATTTCAGGACAAGAAGGGCTATTAACAACAGTTATAAGGAATGTTTTGTTGTGTAAATGGTGAAAAAATATCTCTTAAGGAAGTAAGGAACACAAATAGTTAGTAGTATGTTGAGATTGCAGTTTTCAAAACTTGGAAAAATAAATCAAGAAACAGCACACTTTTTTGTTAGTAAGAATAATCTTACTTTGTCTCGGGTCAAGCCCCCACCCCAGTCATCGTTAATTAAACCGGGTCCGTAGATAGAACATTCTAACTTTTTGTGCGCAATATGTACACTTTTTTTAATGAGTGGCACTGTAGCTCTCTGGTCTATCAATGTTTTTTTCGGAAAGCTAGTAGATACATGTAGTTCTATCGTTAAAATGATAAATGTCCTACAGCCCTGTTTGACAATAACTGTGGTAAGGGCCTGTCCCGAGACACAGATTATTCCAACACTAGAGAGCTACATTCTGCAGCTTATAATTAACTATACATTAAGAATATATTATTACCACAATCTTTTTCTTTTGGGGTTTTTGACAGGTTCCAAAAACAAATGCTTGAAGTCTGTAAGCATTATCTATAGAGAACTGTATCATTTCCCTGAAGTTGCCTTCATTTTCTGGATTGAATGAAATTTCGAGATGATGTATGCTTTCTCCATCGACAGTAAATTCTGTAGAATCAAAGGAAAAAATGTTCTTGTGTGGAACACGTTCTATTTTCACGCTCTGTGGATAATCATGAGGATTTTTAACAATCAATGTCCTCTGTTTTGGAATTCCAAGTTTGCATGTTCCGAATCCAATTTTTGGAGAAGTTGTGAAATGAGTCAGAACCAGTGTTTCAACTTCAACATCACTTTTTCTTCTGGAATCATGTTTTTCCTTACTTTCAACAGCAATGCTGTATGTAATTCCCGAGGGTTTTTCAAACCATGATCGTCGACCCGATTTTCTGTCACTCGATAAACTTGATGGTTTCGGTGTCGATGTGGCCAGCGAGCTCAAAGACGCTGGATCAAAGTCAAGACTGTCATTCATATTTAGAATTTGTCCATCCAAAGCTATCTTCTGTCATGTTTGCAGCATCTTGCGTCGAAATATTTAGCTTACGCCTAGTATTTATCGGTGTGTTTATGTCATGACTTTGAATCTCGAGCCTTTTCAAAATTAGCCAATCAACGTCTGTAAATATAAAGTACTCGATACTACGGGACGGGCGGCGGTAAATCTAGTACTCTGGATTCCTAATTCTCCCATTTCTTATACAACTGAACCTAGAAGAGCTTCACGCTTCATTGTCAGATATATTTTTTATTGTTTGAAAAATATGAATAAAATATGTTTAAAGATGCTGAGAATATATATAAAAAAAAAATCGGGAGTAATTATTGCGAGTTGTACCACTTGCCAATGTATGGTGCGTCGAATTTACATTAGCGTAGGAAGCAAATTGAAAGGGGAGGGGATAATTAAATGTAAGAATTTTTTTAGACCTTCAAAAATACATGAGAAGCAAAAATGAAAATATGTCCATTGCCCACACACGAAAATCCTATTTCATGGAGGTGGGAGGGGGTGTTCGGACTTCCTTCAGTACCAATTTTTTTCCAAACACCACCACCTCCCTTATTTTTTACCTGTATACTGCAACCTGTCTGTGGAAAGTGGGGGGGGGAGGGAAATATGTAAATAAAGATTTATTTCTAAACATACACTGCAATGTTTAACGCCTATACCAAATCTATGTTTCAGGCACGTAGTATCAGGGGGGGCCAGGGGGGGCCAGGGGGGGGCCTGGCCCCCCCACTTTTTCTCCCGACATTACCTTTACTATAGAAAATGTTTACTGAAAGGAAGGTTGGCCCCCCCACATTTCAGCACAGTGTAGTGTTATAAAGAAAATTTACCTCCAAAAAGTTTGAATTGAAAGGTAGTTGGTCTTGAAAAAAGTTGGGCACTACCCCCCCACCCCCCACCCCCCCACGAAATGGGATTTTCGACTTTGGGCAACTTTTAATTTTTCCTTTTTTTTTTTTTTTTTTTTTTAGCTTGTCAACTTTTTCAGGTAAGTAAAAAAAAAATTTCTCAGGTTGGCCCCCCCACTTTCAAAAACGATGCTACGTGCCTGTGTTTGGAAAAAAATGTTTGGGGGGGGGGGGGGAGGGGTGAAGTAGTGCACACACTATCACACACACCCGACCCCCACCCTATACGCCTATGATTTACCCAAAAAAACTTTATTCAGACAGAAAAAGAAAAAAAAAGCCGAAAGAAATATAGAATCTGAGGAGACTCAAAAGACTCACAATAGACGCGGAGGTGGAGGGGGATCTGTCTTTTTTTGAACTTTTTTTTTTTGGAAAAAGGGAATTACTACAGATATTTTATAAGATATGACAAAATGGACAAATATTTTAGATTTTTGTAGCCATTTATTTTTATTAAAGTTATGAATATTTTCTTTTTCTTTTTCAGATTTAATAAGAGGAGAGGACAGCATTTTTGGGTGTACATACAGTCATTGAATTAATTGTGTTTATTTATATAAAAAGAGGTATCTCTTATAATTATCAAATAAAGCATAGATATAAGGTGATATTTCAGCAAGAATATAATTATTAAAAAAAATCTAAGCATAAATTAATTTAACTTTTACATAGAATTGCATGTCAATCGAAGCACCCCCCTCCCCAGACACAAAAATATTAGTATTTTTACCCAATGACAGTGCTCAACGTACATCTACTCCAGCTTTATATTTGTAAAAAGATCGACTTTAAAAAAAATCTTGCTCAGCCGAAATGAATGTGATTTCCTTATATGCAGCTTAAATGCTTTCTTTTTGATATACACTTGTCAAGGTTATTTTATTATTGAAATTTTTACCCCATATATCTTGTAAATGGAATATATTTTTTACTAACCAGTTTCTGTAAGAATTTCTCTGAGCATGGGTGTAATGTTTTGTTTTACAGATAATAAAAGTAATGCAGTGGATTCATAGATATCATGCAGCGTACTACTTTTACACCCACCCTGTGATTAAATCCCAGTCCAATGTTCTGCTGATTGCATAACACAAACCTGACAGAACAAGTTTGTTTTCAAAAAAGACAAAATTGTTAATTCCATTATCCATAAAATTAATTTTTGTCAAAACATATTTCTAGAGAGACCTTTTATGCTAACAATGATTATCTTTTTACAAGTTGTTAAAAGACGTAAAAGTCAGCCATCAGAGGCGTTAAAATTAGAAAGTCCTCCAATTTTCAAACCGAAAGTAGATTTTTTAAAACATGTTAAAACCGATTACTTTATAAATTATCAGAGTTTAAAACTTCTTAGAAAAATATTGGTTATCAGATCAGAGTTTTTAGTTTGAAAAAATTGTTTGACGGTTGACCAGATGTGTAGACGTCATGTCGTTTGTAATGCGGGGGGGGGGAAGTATGGTATTTGTAATAAGTAGAAATACATTTGTATATATACACACTCTCTTAAATTGTTGACTCTGTAAAAACACGAAACGTACACTGGTTTTGTCAAATACACCAACTTGTTTTTGAAAAAAAAAAATTATCACTGAAGGTAAAAAAAAAAAACAATTTACATGATTTAGGGCCTGGTACCACTGGTGCTTGTTTCTTTCATAAAATTCAATAATAAAAAGTTCATACAGATTACAGTATGTAATCAATTTTCAATAAAATGTAATATAATAACAATTTTTAACATTTTGTTTACACGTAGAAAACAAGTGTACTGTATACAAACTTCAAAAGTGTTTGTGAATTAAACACATAAAGAACACTGTAGAAGATAAATTTTTATTTTGATAAAATTTTTGGCATCTTAAACTGAATTTAATTCAAAGTCAACAAAAAACATACCTTTTTTTCTTATTGAAACCAATTTAAACATGTTAAATGTAATAATTAAAGATTTAATTGATATTCTTTACTTACTCCTGTACAATCCTTGGGAAGCATACGGTCGCAACCACACTGCCAAAGCAAACTCTATTTTGGGCTATGCTTTTTAATTGGGTTGACCCAGGTAAAACCTGTTTCTATTGCATCCGTTTCTTATGACCCAGGGGGTCTTTCAGCCCCCCCCCTTCCACCTTTCATTGTGGATTCCAATCCAGGGCCTTGTTGTTTTGTGATGTTGATTGAGGATTTGCACTAGGTATCCCCTATCCAGCCCTATTTTCCCTTCTTTACGTCAACATATATGGGATTTTGGTTGGTTCTCTCCCATAGACTGTTGTTTGATATGGTATAAAGCCATCTGATGTTAAGGATATGGTGGAGAGAGACATTTGTTGATAAAAGACTGTAGTTTGAAGTTAATTAAATAACAATCCTTTTTTTAATGATAGTTTTTTGAACAATGGCGGAGCAGGGAGACCCGTTTGACCTCTCTGACACAGATAGTGAAGCTGAGGAGGTAGAAGAAGTCGACAAGAAGACGTCAGTATGTAAACGACAGATTGTGGCCGCCATCGATTTTGGCACAGCTTACTCAGGCTACGCATATTCGTTCAAGCATGATTGGACTAAAATTATTACACAACACTGGCATGGTGGGGAGTATTTAACACACAAGGCACCAACTTCACTTCTTCTGAAGCCCGACGGTTCATTCTTTAAGTTTGGGTTTGAAGCAGAAAATGAATATGCTAGACTGTCTGAAGATGATAACCATAAGGACCATTATTTCTTCCGTAGATTTAAGCTGATTTTAAAGTCAAAGTTAACAGAGGTAAGAGAAGATTCAAGATGTGTTTCTCTCAAACTGAACTTTAAAACAAAACAAATTCAGAATCACTCCTATAAAATGTTCATTTGTTTGTTCCTTTTCAAGATTTTTTTATAAGTAAAATTTTTCTTCAATTATTTTGGTATATTTTTTGGGGGAAAATTGGAATTTGAAAAAGACACTGTGGAAAAAAAATTAACCAATTATTAACCTTTGAGTAATAGACATTTATGTCATTTTCACAGTTATCTCTCTGTCAGAGTATCAATGAACTTTCTTTTGTACCAGAAATTTGGTCTTGTGACCTGGCCCTTTTCTTGTTAATTCAGTGGTAATTTTTTAAGAATAATTTTCGAATAAAATTTTTAAATACCGTATATACTCGTAAAAATATTTGACATTTGGGTTTGGCCCACTTCTAAAAAACTGTTACCATGTTAACTTTTGCTGTAATAAGCTTATATTTCAGATGAATATTCCTTATAATACCCTTCAATCTTAGACCTATAAGTTAACACATGCATTTTGAGAAATATTAACTCTTGCCAAAAAACCGACTTATAGGCGACATATACAAAGACATTTCTATATCATTGAATGTATATATATATAATGTTAAACCTTTTTCTAGAGAGTACATGCAACAGTTTGTGTTGAGACAAATTTTGTGTCTGCAGATTTTCACTTATTGCATCCAGTATCTGAAAGACCACATGCTGGAAAATATAAACAAAAAAATCACTGGCCAAATTAAAGTGAGTGACATTGATTTTGTCATCACCGTGCCAGCAATATGGGACGACACAGCCAAGATGTTTATGATAGCCGCTGCCCAAACGGTAGGTCTTTAGCTCTATTGGTCAAAAACCAGAAAAGCTTTTAGTGAGGCCTATATATATTATTTGTTTGCAGAGAGTACATGAAAATGAAAAACTTTTTATTTTAGCCATTTTGTATTTTTTTTTCCAATATTGTCAGGATACAGTATTGAAAGTGTTTCATTGTCAATTTTTGTCTTTATCAATTTAGTAGTTTATACCAAGAGACCTTATTCTGGAGAGTATAAACCTATGAAAAAATTTTAATATGTGAAATCAAAAATGAAAACAATTTTTTTTGTCATCCTACTGTGCCAAAAATTATAGGTTGGCAACTGCAAAGATGTTCATGATAGCAGCTGCCCAAAACATTTTTCAAAATGACTAAAGATACATGTTTTTATGATATTAATTTTTTTTTTGATCTATTGCCCTGGTTACAGTATTACTAAAAATAGAAATTTCTTTGAAATACTTTCAAAATGTTAGTCTGATTTCAAAATAACTTGGCACACAAGTAGACTACACTAACATGCTAAGATACATAATTCTGTGTATGATCTCAGAAAGTGGGAAAAAACAAAAAAAAAAAATAAAATAAAATACCTTGATATAAGTTAATAGATATATTGATACTGAAGTTTTTATGCACAGAAGATTCTGTTTATTGATATAAAATTGCTACATGTATATTGTGTTTTCAAATTGATAAATTTCTTGGTTCTCAATTGGAATATTAATATATTTGAAATGTATTATGTGTATTTCATAACAGACAGGTATAGAAAAGGAACAGCTGAAAATTGCCCTGGAGTCAGAGGCTGCCTCCATTTATTGTCAGTACATGCACCTGGAAGGGGACAAAGCTCCAGAGAAGGCTGGGTTTAAGGATAAACTGACAGCGGGCTTTAAGTACATGCTGATAGATCTTGGAGGTAAATGTTTAACATTCTATTTTTTCATTTTATTTGTTATATAATATGATCTGTATGTACCTCAGCCCAGTTGAATGTCCCCGTCTCACCATTCCTCATTATAAGCCTGTATCAGGGGTAGACAAATAGAATTTTTCAGTACTTGCCCTTGTGTGTCGTTAAACTACTTGTCCTCTCTCTTGTCCCACTTTCTTTCTTAAATTACACAGAATTGAAGCATTGATATTAAATTATCATGATTATTTCTTGAGTGAGACACCTAAACAATACACGAAGACCATCATAGATCTAAAATTATGAAATTCTTCCACAGATAAATTTACATGTAGAGGAAAATGTTTAATTTTAAGGAGTATTCTTCCTCAAAATTCTGCAATAAAATACACTTTAAAAAAAAAAACAATGTTGTATTTATTTAATAGAAAAAAGTGAAGATATCGGACACTGATCAATCTCATAACACCTAAAAACAAAAAGAGTCTGGGAACATGGTGAACAGAACACTACTGCATACTGTGTGATTGCCAGAGAACAGCAATCAACAATTTTAATACCACTAGCCTCACCTCTGTATACACAGTATGAATTTAATATTTTGACAATAAATGTCTAAATTCCCATACCCGTTTTTGACGACATAAATAACTCCATGTTTTACGTCAACAGCAGTGAAAACAGATGTTTTTCAGAATTTGCTGTGATTCATGATACTTTAAAAGCGATAACATAAAAAAGATATTTGAGTATTGAACATAATTTTTTTTTTTGTTAATTGGAAAACAACTTGTCCGCGGGCAGGCACCTGTTATCAAATTACTTGCCCACCAACCAAAACTGGTTGTCTCGGGCGTCGGGCAGTGCTATTTGTCTAGCCCTGCCTGTATACAGATTTGATTTCATAAATCATTAGAATAGCAAAAAAAAAAAACCAATATTTTGTGTATAGAAATCTAGTAGATGTAGATGCAAGGAAAAAGAAAATCCCTAACCTTCAAAAATGATTCACAGTTGCCAAGTATTTCCCCCAAACTTCTATTTTTAAAACTATAGTCATTTGAAATGAAAAAAGGGTTTCAAGCCCAAATATACATTTTAACAAATAAAATGTGCTTTACACATGCATTTGAGTAAAATAAATAAATATGGGATAACTACATAATATTATATTCTTTGATTTATTTTAAATTTTATTTTTTTAATTTTAAGGTGGCACTGCCGATATCTCTGTTCATGAGAGAGCACCAGACGGAGGATTGAAGCAGGTCATTGTGCCGAGTGGAATAAGCTGGGGTGGAACCAAGGTGGATGACGCATACCTTCAATTCTTCTGTGATCTCTTTGGAAAAGAAAGCATGGACACATTCAAAGAAGAATGCATGGAGGATTACTTAGATTTATTCAGAAAATTTGAAGTTCAGAAAAGATCTGGACCTACGGCAACATCTGACAGTATTTACATCAGAATTCCACTTTCACTCTCTGAAATTCTTGATGAGAAAGATGGAATGGCCAAAGCTATTGAATCATCAAAATACAAAGACATTATTTCTTTTGACAAGAAAACTTTGAAATGCAAGGTTCCATATTCAGAGTTTGAAAATCTGTTCAAGGAAACCTGTGATAATATTAAAAGTCATCTTGATGGATTGTTGAAAAAACCTGAGTTGGCTGACGTTGAAACAGTTCTGTTGGTTGGTGGCTTCTCCGAATGCTACATCATTCAGGAAATGATCAAGAAAGAGATGAAAGACAAACATCTAATTTTACCAGAAGAGCCCAGTCTAGCAGTACTGAAAGGTGCTGTTTACATGGGTCATGTACCAGATGCAGTAACCACTCATATTTCAAATTATTCCTATGGGGTCCAAAACTGGCCAGACTTTGATCCTTCAAAGCATCCAGAGGAGAAAAAAATAAGAGTTGGAAACCAAGACAGATGTCGTGATGTTTTCATGAAGTTCGTCACAAGAGGAGACAAAATCAAACCAGGGCATCGCAAATGTTACATCTTAGAGGTCATCAAGCCTGACGAGGATATCCTTCAATGCAGCATTTATCTGTCACATAAACCAGATCCGAAATTCATTGATGAAAAAGGGGTGTCTCAGGTTGGATCCCTGCAGATTAAACTACCCAAAGTGGACAAAGGCACCTCCATCGATATTGAGGAGGAAATCTTCATAAAAGACACAGAAGTGGAAGTGATTGCTACTGAACTGCATGAATTTAAGGAATTCAAAGCAACTTTTGACCTTCTTTCTCCAGATATATTGAAAGAAGAGTAAATATCAAAGTCATGTGATGTAAAAAAAAAAATGTGAAAAAATGTAACTTGTAATATCTTGCAATGAATTCAGAACAGTTTTTCATACATAGAAAGTGTAAAATTAACTAAGTATTAAAAATTGCTTTTTTTTTGTGAAACAAAGAATTTATTACTATAAATTATATTGTGCTGTAATGAAAAAGAATTTCAAGATTGCAAAGAACAATTTTTATTCTCTCTGTAAGAATCTTACTTGATAAGTATAATAATTTGCTCTTTCTAAGAGAAACTGACAGATGAGAAGACTTGATCATATTCTGTAAAATGCATAATCAAAGACATTTTTATAACCAATCTTTGTTATCAATTCTGCTGATTGTATGTAATGTGTATGTGTATCCATGTTTTAAACATGTCCAGTGCACCAATCCTATCATTTTACTAAATAGTATGTACATGAATATGCACCTAAGTGTGGAAGTCAGTGAACTGCTGGCTGTCATCATAGCCAAGCATGTATTAGTACATGTGCAACTTGTAAATGTGGAAAAATTGAGTGATATACTTGTGTATTTGCAAAACAATTTCACTGTAGGGAAATTCATTAAAAACTTTCATACAATTTGTCAAAGGTTCTAAGTTTAAAAATTTAGAATAAAGATTTTATAGAAGATAGTATGTTTTTCTTTGAGACATGTATGTTTGCTAACCAACATTGTAAGATTAAAAAATAGGTTAGCATTGCTGTAAAATTAAGTAAGGATAAAAAATATTCTGTATTTTTATTGTAAAACTTTAAAAGTATATGGCCTTTAACGACGTTCGATCCTGATATTTAAAGTCTTAAATTTTTTTTGCCAAGTATATTTTTAGTTTCTACATACATAGCTTAATTAAAATTCAAATCAAAAAATGCTAGTGTAGGCGCTATAGTACATTTAATATGTTTTTGCACTGAAATTTGTGTCTTAGTAAAAAAATTGAGTTGTGGAAAGGATTGTTGTAGGAACTGAGTGATGTGTGGTAGTAACTGAGTGGTGTGTTGTAAAAAAGACACTTTAAAATTTGATGTTGTGTTTCAAATTGCTGTGTGGTCAATAATTTGACCTGGTGTGGGGGTAATAAAATGTGATTTTTCTAGGATCTGAAAATGTGTGGTAAGGAACTTACTGTGTGGAAGTCTTAGTTTTGTGTTTTAAGCAAATAGAAAGTTATTTGTGGTATTCTCTGAACATCAAAAGTGTGTGGTTGTGATGTAAATTTGTGTGTGGTAAAAAAGTGTGTTGTGTGTGGTAAATTGGCTCAATTTGTGTGGTAGGAATGAGTGGTATATTCACTATATTTGTCATACTTTGTTGATAGAATTTATATGAAAAAAATCTGATAGATATTTCAGAACCAGCATGATGCATTTCACTGCAAAAACAGCTTTGTGTGCAACCAGCATAAAAAAAGGAATCCAAAATTAACAGGATTATTATTAAAATTACTGGAAGGGTGAACCCAAGGAAATAGATTTACAATCTAATGAAGAATTTCAGTTTGTTATTACAGTGTGGTAGAAACTGAGTGGTGTGTGTTATTGAATATAGTGGTGTGTGGTAGGATTCAAATTTAATGTTAGAACTTAGAAATGTGAGGTATTTTATAAATGTGGTAGGAACTGAGTGGTGTGTGTGGTAGGAATTGAGTGGTGTGTGGTAGGAACTGAGTGATGTGTGGTAAATTTTTAGTAGTGTAGGATAGAAACTGAGTGGCATTTGGTAGAAACTGAGTGGTGTGTGGAAGAATTGAGTGGTATTTGGTAGGATCTAAGTGGTGTGTTGTAGGATCTAAGTGGTATTTGGTAGGGTCTGAGTGGTGTGTCACCGTGTGTGGTAGAAACTGAGTGTGTGTGGTAGGAACTGAGTGGTATGTTGTAGGATCTGCATGATGTGTAGTAGGATCTGAGTTGTGTGTAGTAGGAATTCAGTGGTGTGTGGTAGGAACTGAGTGGTGTGGGGGTAAGATCTGAGTGCATGATATATGGTAGGATCTGAGTGGTGTGTGGTAGGAACTGAGTTGTGTGTGGTAAGAACTGAGTTGTGTGTGGTAGGTTCTGAGTTGTGTGTGGTAGGTTCTGAGTTGTGTGTGGTAGGTTCTGAGTGGCGTGTGGTAGGAACTGAGTGGTGTGTGATAGGAACACAGGGCTGCTACGTTACTATGAGAACCACAGGTACCAAGGGGCTCCCAACAGGATTATTATTCAAATTACCGGAAGGGTGAACTCAAGAAATAGATTTACAATGTAATGAAGAATTTCAGTTTGTTATTACAGTGTGGTAGAAACTGAGTGGTATGTGTTAGGACCTGAGTGGTGTGTGGTAGGATCTGAGTGGCATGTGGTAGAAACGGAGTTGTGTGAGGTAAGATCTGAGTGATGTGTGGTAAATTCTTAGTAGTGTGGGATAGAAACTGAGTGGTATTTGGTAGAAACTGAGTGGTGTGTAGAAGAATTGAGTGGTGTTTGGTATGATCTAAGTGGTGTTTTGTATAGGATCTAAGTGGTATTTGGTAGGATCGGAGTGGTGTGTGGTAGAAACTGAGTGGTATGTGGTAGAAACTTAGTGGTGTGTGGAAGGAACTGAGCTGTGGTTTGTAGGATCTGCGTGATGTGTGGTAGGATCTGAGTTGTGTGTGGTAGGAATTCAGTGGTGTGTGGTAGGAACTGAGTGGTGTTTGGTAGAACCTGAGTGGTGTGTGGTAGAACCTGAGTGGTGTGTGGTAGAACCTGAGTGGTGTGTGGTAGGATCTGAGTTGTGTGTGGCAGGGTATGAGTGGTGTGTGGAAGCATCTGAGTGGTGTGTGATAGAAACTGAGTGGTGTTTAGTAGGAACTGAGTGGTGTGTGGTAGAATCTGAGTGGTGTGTGGTTGAAACTGAGTGGTGTTTGGTAGAAACTGAGTGGGTTTTTTTTACAAACTTAAAGGATTATTGTAGGAATCAAGATGTGTGTTGTAGGAACTGAGTGATGTGTGGTAGGAACTGAGTTGTGTGTGGTAGGAACTAAGGTTTGCATTGCATAAAATGATAGAATTGTTGTATGAAGTATGCTGTAGGGACTAAGTGATGTGTCGTAGAAACGTAATTGTGTGTTGTAGGAAGTAAGTGGTGTGTTGCAGGTACTGAGTGTTTTGCACAAAATGATAGGATTGTTAATAGAACTTTGAGATGTGCTATAGGCCTGAATGTTGTGATTTAGAGACTAAGTGTTAAATGGTAGGAACTGAGTATTGTGTGGTAGGAACTGAGTGATAGGTTGCAATCTGATAGGATTTTTCTAGGTATTATGATGTATGCTGTAGGCCTGAGAGTTGTGTCGTGGGAACTGAGAGTTGTTTTGTAGAAACTGAGTAATCTGTTGCACAAACTGATAGAATTGTTGTTTTGAACAAATCATAGTTACAGGAGTGAATGGTTTCTTGCATTCTTTGATGTAAAAGCATTTTCGACTCACTTAAACAATACATGATTGTATATCCATTTAATGAAAACATTTTACATTCGTTTCAATGTTGAAATTTTATTTTTTTTGGATTAAATTTTTTATTAGGTTATTTATATTTTTATAGATTCCTACAAAACCTTTATGAAGATTGTTAACTCTCTATACATGCCATACGAGACAAATAAGTTTATGGCCTGCGTAGTCGGTCTGGTGTTTGCTGATGGTCAGCTACATACTGATAAGAATGTATTTACTAACCTCTGCGACTTAGTATTATCCTTTATTGGGAGATGGTCGAAAACGTATGTTTGGTTTGTAGACATATCTTTATTAAACAGAACCCCTAGTGTGAAAGGGCGAGACGATTTAGAGGGTCATAAACCCCCCAGATTAAAGTATACTGGTATTGAGGGAAGGCCAATATTACAGAACATTTCTTTACTACCATATAAAATTTAATCATTTTTTCGATTTGGACAAATTTTACCTTGAAAACCTAAAAATGAGCAAAGCTAGAAGACAGTTATCTGAAGTTTCGGTATAAAAGATTATGCTGATTATTTTTTTTACAATTTATACCCTTTAACATGGCCTCGCTTAAGATGATGAATTATTGCGCCTGGTTAAATATGATACCTTTACCTCTTCAGTAAATAAGATCATAAACTGTCTTGTCCCTTATATTAACTGTACATGTTTATTTCCCCGGGTTAAAAGAGTCACTGTGATATTCTTTTGAGTGAAGTCTATGTGATACAGATATGATTTTACAATAATTGTAGCGAACTTGAAGTGTTTTCTTTGCAAAATGGAATTTAATCATAGCAACACATTCATCATGATTTTAGTAGTTTTTCTGGTTATCAATTTATCGGTAGTTGTGCCAGAATCAAGTTCATTATCTCCAAGTGTCTCGGTATCCAATTCCTTGACAGGACAATCCACACAAAAACCAGAAAGTACCCGAAGCTCGTCAGAAGTTCCAACTACGCATGCTCAGCCTGGAACTCCAAATCCAAACTTGGAACCTACGAAGAGTTTTGAAGAAAAACAGTCAATGGTGGCCATATTTACTCTGGTTCTCTTGCTCTTCTGTATACTGCTTGTAATCGCTGTCATCTGCATCGGAAAAGTCGAAAACAAGCGTACTGGATTGTGGAAAAGCAGACGTCTGTCTGTGGCAGTCGATCATGACCATAACGATATTTCGAACGAATTTAGTAAATACAGCAAGTTTTAAAAGTATTTTTGTTTACCTAGTTTGAAGATAAACCCTTTTTGAATACAACTAATGAAGTTATTTTATGAAATCTTAGAAATGGTTCAAAACTTAAAAGATACCTTAAAGTTCTCTTTACGGTACTATACGACTTATATGAAGTAGTAGACTGCTCATGAATATTATATTTATTATGTGTTATAATGTATTTTTTAATTGTTGAATGTGTTAACTTTTTTAACAACATCTTTAATTGGACCTTTTTAGCTCACTTGAGCCGAAGGCTCAAGTGAGCTTTTCTGATTAAAATTTGTCCGTCGTCTGTCGTTGTTGTTGTCGTCGTTGTTGTCGTTGTCGTAAACTTTTCACATTTTCGACTTCTTCTCAAGTACCGCTGGGCAAATTTCAACTAAACTAAATTTCCACAAAGCATTCTTGGGTGAAGGGGATTCAAGTTTGTTCAAATGAAGGGCCACATCCTCATTCAAGGGGAGATAATTGGGAATTAATGAAAATTTAGTGGTATGCTTTAAAATCTTCTTCTCAAGAACCACTGTGCCAGGAAAAATGAAACTTATGGGGAAACATCCTCAGGCAGTGTACATTCAAGTTTGTAATTGTTGAGAGAGATACATGTTTTCTTTAAAAATCTTCTTCTCAAGAATAGCAAAGCCATAATTGATCATATTTATATGGAAGCACCCTCAGGTAGTGTATATTAAAGTTTGTTCAAATCATGACCCCCGGTAGATTTTTTACATAGAGATATATATAGAAAAATTCTTTAAAAATCTTCTTCTCAAGAATAGCAAAGCCATAATTGATCATATTCATATGGAAGCACCCTCAGGTAGTGTATATTAAAGTTAGTTCAAATCATGACCCCCGGGGGTAGGGCGTTGCCACAATGGCCGCCAAATTTTTACATAGAAATATATAGGAAAATTCTTTAAAAATCTTCTTCTCAAGAATAGCATGCAAAGCCATCATTGATCATATTTATATGGAAGCATCCTCAGGTATTGTATATTCAAGATTGTTCAAATCATGAACCCGGGGGTAGGGCGTTGTCACAATATAGGAAAATTCTTTAAAAATGTTCTTCTTACGAAAAGCAAAGCCATAATTGACCATATTTATATTGAAGCATCCTCATATTGTGTAAATTCAAATTTGTTTAAATCGTTGACCCCCGGGGTATGGCGGGGGCCAAAATTACCGATCAAATTTTTACATAGAACTATATAGGAATTTTTTTTAAAAATATTTTTTTTCTCAAGAATTGCAAAACCATAATTGATCAGATTTATATGGAAGCATCCTCAGGTTGTGTAGATTCATATTTGTTCAAATCATGGCCCCCGGGGGTAGGGCTGAACCACAATGGTCAATCAAATTTTCACATAGAAATATGTAAAGTATTCTTTAAAAATCATCTTCTCAAGAATAGCAAAACCATGATTGGTCATGGGACTACTTTTGGATTTAAACTTTTCAATAATAAACCAATTTCTACTTTTACATAGCCACTGTGCTCAGGTGAGCGATGTGGCCCATTGGCCTCTTGTTAATGAAAGACTTCTGGTGATGATGGTATATTGTGAGTGAACTGACAGCCTATTGTACTGGTTAACCAAATCAAATACTTAGTACTAGTAAATGTACGTACTACATAACTGAGCTAAATATACTAATATATATATTCACTTATAATTCCTTCTTTTCGTTTATGTATATTTTGTAATGTTTATATTCGTCAAGTATTTGTATTCCTTAATCGATTGTTACAGTATTTTGTATTATATCAAACAGTGAAGACATAAATGTAATATAAAAATCTTTTTAAAAAGCATATTAAAGAGAAATGTACTTATACTGCATGGATATATTATTTATCTGTCTATGAATATATTTTCAGTAGTTGTCTACTACAAAAAACAAGCAACTGGTGTTTTCATGCATTTCAAAACATGCGATCGACCTTTTTTAGAGTTTTTGCTTACTGCATATTTAATTTTTTTGTCTTATATTCGAAACATATGTTAAACTAGTGAATACGTGAACTACACATTGCTAAAATTTTCATATGGCATACAGTTGAATTTCGGTATCCTGAACATCGATATCTCGAAAACTATCGATATGTCGAAGTGAGTTAAAAGTCAAAATAATTTTATTTCTAACTTTTAAAATAAAATAGCTCGAATCCTCAGGTATCTTGTATTTTCCCTTGATATGAGTTCCCTGTACATATTAATTATGGATTACCTAGAACTGTAATACAGTGAAAACTGTCTAATCCGACACCTGAAAAATCCGACATACTGTGAATTCCGACATTAAATTTCTTTTTTAGTATTTTCCTTATTTTCAAGACTGTGCAATCCGACACACTGTCTATTCCGACACAAAATTTGTCTCCCAGTGCATGTCGGATTAGACAGGTTTCACTGTACCTATTTATAGTGACGGACAGAAAAAATCACCATATACTGGTATGACTATCTCTTTTTAACCTCTTGAGATTGAAAGGTCATATTGCTGGAGGAAGAAGCACATATAAATAAATTCATATCTAAAAACTTTGAAAAATTTTTAAAGAATAGTTTGATCATTTATTTGACGACCTTAATTTCATAAATGTAACATATTGTATAACGATCAAACCAAATATGATATATTGAAATGAAACATTCATTAACACACTAAATCACGCACAGCCCTTAATCAGAAGTCTAGATTTTTTAATTTTAATGATAAACTCTATCTGTGGTATTTTTATAGCGATTTCTCGTTGCGAGGTAATCTCTAAAGATTTGAATTCCAATAAAGATATAAGGTGCAGTTATTGATTTTACTGATCACTTTGGACTTCCTCCTTCAAACATTACAATATAGTGCGAGTGTTATCTCGATATGATAAGCGATATTTCAGGGGCCACATACAGTTATTTTGTTTTATCTTTTAATGGAAACTGTATTTTTTCCAATATATGAGCTCCAATCAAATTAATTATTTATTGCTTATCGACGTAAATGGACGTTAAGTTTATATTATCAAAGATTCTAAGCAAAAAATATGCATTTTCCCTTTGTGGCCCCCACAAACATTACGACATATCAAATACATTTTTGATTGTGAAAAAGAAAGAAGGAGTACTCTTTGGGAATGTTGCTGAAATAATCATTTACTGTTTGGATTACTTACTCTAGAAAAAAAGATCTTTATATTTTTTTTATTATATTGTGAAGGATTACTCAAAGAAAATGCGACTTTTGTGTTCCATGCTGATTTTACATTTTCTCACGGTATCATTTATATCGGTCTCCTCCTCTACTACAAGCACTCTGTCGTCAAGAGCAGCAGCAATAACAACGACTACACCACAATCTACAGCAACATCATCAACAACTACTACTGTCACGCCAATACCACCATCAACAGGACCAACGTCTGATGAAACATCAAATACAACAACAACAGAATCATCGTCTGATACAACGACGTCTCCGGCGACAACCTCTTCATCATCCACTACTTTGTCGATTACAACAGAAAATGCTACAACATCCACGACTGTGTTGACATCCCCCTCCACCCCAAAACCAACAACGACACTCAACTCGACAGCATCAACGCAAAATGGAACAGAAACAGAGAGTTCTTCAACGCCATTAAATACAAGTACAACAGGAAATTCTACGTCATCCCCAAGCACCACTCTTAATTTAACTGCAACATCCACAACTACATTAAAACCAACAGCCATGACAACAACGGTGGGCAAAACATCCACGGCAAAGTCTCTGTTGGAGAAGGAGACAGCTGTGGGCGTGGCGTCAGTGGCTGTACTCCTCATAGCTGTTCTATTTATAGTGATTGCCGTATTGTCCAGCCGACTGGACCGACCCAGTAAAAAACTGGACGGACAAAAACTTCAAATGGGAATGCAAAGAAATATGGGAAATGGAGTTTAGTGTTGATCAAACTGATTTCTTTTAACTGTGATATAACTACTTCAAAATACAACAAACTGTGTATATACCGGTATACTCGGTTTGTATGATATATTCTGGATTGTGTACATTTTTTTTTTTTACTTATTTCTTTACAAGTTTTTTTCCTCATCAAAATAGATTTTCATGCATATTCCTGTCTTTGATTTTGAGCATTTTTTTTTACATTACAAAAAGAACACTCATGTAAAAAGTGCTGAACCGCTTTGTTTGATTTGCGAGATAACCTTGTGTCACCCATGTTTCATAGTAACTGTCGAATCGAGACATCGTGGGTGATTTACACGTATATATTTATAACAAATTGAACATATTTTTTTTATACCAAAAAAAAAAATCGGTGGATTTCAAATTAAAGTGAAAAAAGATAATTTTAAAGAAGGAAATGAATTTTGCATTGTATTTTTGGACAATCCTTAACATTATTTCAATATACATCTACTTTATAAGACACACCAAGACTATAGTACATGTACATTTCCAAGTTTTATATCAAATATATTCCAGTCTCTGCAACAGGTGAATCAGATTTGCATGACTGTATTGTCAAGGTTTTATATTAAATAATTCAGCTCTTATTATATAGATTTCAATAGCTTGCAATAGTTTTGGCCTAATGACTTGATGTTTCTGAAAAAATATATAATTCAGTGTTAATACTTGTTTGAATTGATAAGCTTGACATGTATATACTTATCTATTGTTCTATGCATGTTTTTTTTTAAACAAAGAACTTTAAAAGTTATTGATATTTATTTGAGGATTTGAAATTCAGTAAGCAGCAACAAGATCTAAATAAATTCTACTTTTGAATAATTGTTCAAGTTCACGAAAAGTTTTGGTTTAAGTAATAGCAGCATTTGAAAAAAGTCCAGGTGATACTTCCTCTATGTTTTTAATTTACCTCTTACTTGTTTTTCTTATAATTTATTTAGTAATAATTTTCATTGTTATTAAATTTAAAGCCATATATTTTAAAGATATTGAACTTATCCTGAGTATTGTGAAAATTCCGAAATTAAACTTTTTTTTTCTTAAAATTTTTTACACAATTGTGCCTTGTTGCATTTCTTCGTACCTTTCAAACATGGATAAATTCTAGAGAAAAAAAATGAAGTGTTTCATTATAAGAATGGTAAAGTGATGATTTCATTGTTCTATCTTGCAATCCCTATTAAAACAACTTTATTTATAATATATGATGCAATATTTTGTTGTTGTTTTTTTTTTTTTGCAGAGCTAGCATTTTTTTTGTTAGAATCAAAGTACTTGACAGTGACAGAAGAGTTCGTTGATGTGGCTTTCTTATCAGGTCCTGTTTCATGCCATTTCTTAAGTACATCTGTGTTTGGTTTAAAAAATAATATATTTTTACAATGTGTTTCTTTCCTTTTTCTTCATTAAAACAGTCCTTTAAAAAAGATAAAGTAAAAGGGAATGACACAAAGATGACACTGTTGGGCTACAGGACAAAAATACTTTATATAGGTGTAGAAAAATATAAGACCATATTTGTTTTATAACTGTTCATATCATTTATAAAAATTGCAATAATATGATCATTTTTTTAAAGGAATTCTTAATCATTGTTGTCATTATGACTTTTGAATAAGTTTTTATTTTGAAAAATTTTGGAGCTTTAGTATTTGCTTATAAGGACTAAAAGTTCAAGTCCTGAACCTAGATATTGAAGCACATGCATTTGGCTTTTTAAACCTTTCTATGAACTTAAAATAAAAGATACAACAGACAATTTTATTTTTTATGCAGATATTTTACTACAAAAGGACGTTAATGGAAACTGATCAACAGCACTTCATGGTAAACGTGATGACTTCAACCTTTCTATCGTAAACTTCACTTATACTTATGTAGCAATATACTCATCAAATTGAACATAAGCTTTATGTCTTCAAGTTCAATCTATAAACAAGAGCATACTCTACGCACGAACAATTCCAAAAACGACAAAGACAAAGAACTTGATGTATAAAAGAATACTAATTATTAGTTAGACCATGATCATGATTATTTACACAATTGTCCACGGATATTTACGATGTCCTGATCATGACAAAGAGCACACGGCAGATTGTGACCGGTTGACAGAGGATGCTTACTCCTCCATGGCACCTGATCCTTCAGAGGTCCGTGTATGCTCTGCTTCCGACTGTATTGTTTCAATGAACTTTTTGACTATTGTTTATCTCCATATTTCTTTGAGAAAAATATCACGATAATATTAAGTATGTTGATATTTTTATCAATGAAGAAAAAAGGTTTAAACATCAAGTGCTTGTGTATGGAAGATATTCTTTAGAAATAGGTATTCTTTAGAAATACCATTTTTTGATAATGAATATATCTCTCTTTTTGAAATTTAGCTAACATATACATGCTTTAAGTCATAATATGGACATAATATAGACCTATGATTTTATATTCCAGTTTAGATATGAACCGTAAAACTATACATTTTTAAAATATATGTAATTTGCCAATTGAATTACTTGGGTAATAAAAAATATTTAGTATTTATTTGATAATATATGCCGCTGGCTACGAATTTGAACTTGTGATCAATTTGTAATATTTTATCAATCTTACATTCACCTTTAAATATTTAAATCATTATAAACAGGCTAAAAATAAGTTGTTTTTGCATAATTGGAATTGTAATAAAAATATTAAATCAAAGATGATTCTGAAATATATACAAATTAGTAACTAGCCTACCTAGGGGGAATTAGCATCTTGTCGACAGTTCAAACCTGTTGTGAGCCCTACATGTATGCACTAGTCAAGTAGACGTACAATTTATTTTGAGTTTGAACTAACAATTGCTATGAAATATATGTCAGTCAAAATAGGATCCAATGATAGGTTTTATATGTTAACAAGATCATTATAATAGCCGTAAAATTTACCAAAATGCTGACTTTTAACCAGGTTGCTGAAATTTCTGTGACATCAACTTATTTGACGGTAGGTCTCGTTTTAAAAATTGATCGTTCTCAAAGCATGCTCTTGAGTATCGAATAAATACGACACATAAGCATCTTATGCAGGTGGGAATATAATATTTATCAAAGACGATGGGAAAGCAGAAATAATCTCATTTGTCATTCATGTTAGTTATTATTTGTTTGTATTCAGATTTTGTCCAAAACCTTATGCGTGAAAAGAAGAAAACACTTGCTGTGGACTTCAACTCGACATTTAGATATATCGACGACGTATTGTCAAATAACAATGATAAATTCTATTCTTGTGTCGATACGATATATTCTGGTGAGCTGGAGATAAAAGATACCACGGAGTCTGACAGATCTGTTTTATATTTGGATATTTTACTTGAAAAAGACGTAAAAGGTAATCTAATAACCAAGATGTATGGTAAACGTGATGACTTCAACTTTTCTGTTGTCAACTTCCCTTACTTATGCAGCAATATGCCTTCATCAACTGCACACGGAGTTTATATAGCTCAGTTGATTCGATACACAAGAGCATGCTCTTCGTATGGACAATTTCTAAAACGAGGTAAATTATTGACAAACATGTTGATGAGACAAGAATGTCAACAGTCTCGTTTAAAGCCATCGTTTCAACGGACGATATGTACAATTACCTTGTCAGCAAATACAATTTTATCATCGAAGTAAATGCTGACTGACTTTTTTCATATAAATTGATAGTCCATTATTTATACATTGAATTGACGACGGATTTCTCTGTTATTTCCCGATCATGACAAGGACCACATGGCAGGTGTGACCAGTCGGCAGGGGATGCTCACTCCTCCAAGGCACCTGATATAACCTCTGATGTTTTGGAGGTTCATATTAGCTCTACTCCTATTTTGAATTGTTTTATGGACTTTGATATTGAATATTGTTCGTTATCTCCATATTCTTCACTCATTTATAAATGTCAATCACATAGCTAAAATAAATTGTATCTTATTTGTCAGTTTGTGTACTTTACTCCTTCATATTTTAATTTAATTCTTTTTTTTAAACCAAACGATTGTGTCAGTGAACACAGATTGACATAATTATATGTTTATTTGATAGTCTGTTTGTCTGCCGTATTTAATGGTTAAAATACGGTTATAAGAATGACCAACTGACGTTATGGAAAATTTCTTTTCTGGTGTGAAAATAGTGTTAATAATTAGAACAGACTTTAATATACACCATATGAGGATGTTTCTACATACATGTGACTGATCATTGCTTTGCTGTTCTTGAAAAGATATTTTTTTTTAGATTTCCAATGTATTCCTAATACCGGGTATTCAAAATATTGATTGTCCATAGTGGCCCCACCCTACCTTCAAAGTTAATATTTTGAATAAACTTTAAACTTGCTGATGATGTTTTAACACAAATACGAGTAGTGACCAAGACTATACCGTTCCTATTTGGAAATGTTTTTCTAAAATTCATTTTCGTTTCCCTATGTAAGACAATGGTATGTGGCAACGCACTTTGAAAAAATTACGCACTTTGAAAAAATTTTTCAAAGTGCGTTAAATTTTGGGACCAGGTTAACGCACTTTGAAAAATTTTTTTTTTTCGAAGTGCGTTAATATCGACCATATTAACGCACTTTGAAAAAAAAAATTCTGCATGGCTTAGTCAATATTCCTACAAATTATCATTTGAACCTGATTTGATACTTTTTGTCCCCCGCTTGAAAAGTGGGAGATATTAATTTGGGTCATTTCTGTCAGTCCGTCCGTCTAGCTGTCCGTCCATCCGTCTTTCTGTAACGCTTTCGTTTCCACACGATTTCTCGCCAACCCTTTGAACATTTGCAATGAAATTTAACATAACAGAATCCCTGTGGCCTTAGGAAGACCCCTTTTGAATTTGAGGTCAAAAGGTCAATATTCAATGTCGTAAAGAACTACGAACGATAGTATTGTTCTTCCGCCTATCTCTTAGTCAAATCTCAAAAGTTAACATATTGGAATGATTCTAACAAAAATTATAGATATTTATATGAATTTTCATAAAACCTTACTTATTTGGGATACCAAAGAGAAATAACTCTATAATTTTGGCAAAACTTGTGTTTTTAAATACCTGGAGTTTAACAGAGAGATTATCAGATATGGTATCAAATTAACATCGAAAAGCAGACAGGTACTGTAGATTCCTTAATATAAGCGAGGAATTAATTTCTGCGTAATTTCGCGGGAAGTATCACTCGCGAAAAAAAATATTACTCGCTTTTATTTTTCTGATGCTTAAATCTATGTAAAATCTGTTCATTAACCGTTCATTCGCGAATTATAATTTTAGCGATTTGACGTTTGAGAGCCAGTTCGCGATAAAAAACACTCGCGAAAAATAAGGAATTTACAGCTAGTAATTAATATTCTGATTTTCCTGAAAATGAACAAAAATAGACTTTGAGATTTAAAAGAACAAAATTTCGATTTACTACAGACTTCCTTGTACAGTGCTTATACTGTATTTAGAATGCTCTTTTTTTCAAATATCATTGACACTTAAGGTAACGAGTTATAGATATATCTGGGTGGGAATGATAAAGAGTTGAGCAGATAGACCTTAATTCAGCCAGTCTTTTCTTGTGTTTTCCGTTTCTTGGTTTTCTTCAAAAAATCAGTTTTTAAAAAAAAACACATCAAAGTAAGGGCACCGCAAAGCGGAGCATTCCTTCCCAAAAAAGCATTTTCAGTAAAATCATTTGACATCGATCCCGATACAAATTACGTCAATTCCACACAGAAAAAACTAACATACACATAAAGTTATAACACACATAATCGCATCACTATATCCCATCATACGTTGCGAGGGGATAATACTGTTGTCTATTTCTAAAATATAAGTCTAATTCCTTTTGTTTCATGAAAATTTTTTCAAAGTGCGTTAAATGTTTAGATGGTGTAAAATTATGATGTACAGATAAAATTGCTATAACGCACTTTGAAAAAATTTTTAAAAGCTGCGTCTATTTCAAATCAGACAAAAAATTCAACGCACTTTGAAAAAATTTTTCAAAGTGCGTTAACGTGGTCCCAAAACTTAACGCACTTTGAAAAATTTTTTCAAAGTGCGTAATTTTTCAAAGTGCGTTGTAACAATGGTAATTGTGGCACCATCCTAACCTGGGCCATAATTTTGAAAAACTTGCTTATATACAAAACAAGGTACTTTTAGATAGATGCGACTTGTCATGGATTTGCTTTTGAAGAGATGTTTTCTTACATATATCCATGCAACACTGATCCCAGCTGCACCTCAACCCTACATCTGGGGCCATTATTGGAACAAATTTGAAACTATATTACCTGAATATGCTTCTATATAAACATGATTTTATCATTGCTTTTTTGTTCTACAGAAAGAAAAGTATATTAATCCTTCCAATGTATTCCTTTGTAAAACATTGATTGCTGATTTTGTCCCCGAGTGCATGCACCCAACTATCCCCAAGATATCATAATTTGAACGAAAATTAATCTTTACTAACTTCCCACAGATGCATTAATATATAAATATGATTAATCATGACTTCGTTGTTCCCTAGAAAAAAGATTTCACAAGCCGTTTCCTATGCATTTTATCACCCATGCTAGGAAGCTTTCACAAGAAAGTTTCATCTTTTCTGTCTCTGTGTTTATTTACAGAAATAAATTGTGATCCAATTTGGATCCCATCTACCTAAACATACTCTGTGTTCTGTGTGAATAGCATTGGTCGAATTGTTTTGGAGAAGAAAAAACAAATCAATACAAACAACTTGGTAATGATATATTTCATGTAAGTAAGCATTTTATTGAACCTTCACTACATGGACAATATTCCACTTAAGCAAGCTACTTTAAAAGTTTTTGTTTTTTATATTTTGCAGATTTTATTTTTTCTTTCTCATGATCAAATCATTTTTTTTTTCAATTTAAAAGTATTTTTTAAAAACATTTATTTTATCTAAAATATACAGCATTTAGCAGAAATTGTGAAATATATTTCAGAAACCTCTTTCTCTATTACATTATCTGATGACAAACCCAAGAATTCCACTGAATTTGTTCAACCAGTGGAATGTGAAAAGGTAAATGTACCCTTTCACCATAAAATCGTCTGCTATCTATCACGAATGAAGAAAAGTAAGATTTCGGCACAAATAAATCTTGTTTTGATTTTTAAACGATAATGAAATGACATGTTAGCAGATAAGAGATTTATTAAGGACATATACATATAACTCAAAAATGTATGATTAATGAACTTTCATGTTATTTAAGACAGATGATACAAACAATTTTTTTCTTTGGAGGAGACTAAGTATCATGTCACGAGTTTAGAAAAGTGGATAAGTCTTAGAATGTTTTCTTCTGAGAACTGGAAAATGAAATAGACTAGTAAAATATTACTAATATTTCAATATAAAAACAAATATTAACGAATCATACTCAGTAAAGGTTTACAGGTGAAAACAAATTTCAGAATATGTTAGCTTGGTGCTAAAAATGTAATATAAGCATTAGAAAAATATACTAGTACCAAGCCAGGTGAATTTTATTAGGAAAAGCTAAATGGTATAAATCACCCTATATCATATGGACTGATTTTTACCATTTTGCTTTTCCTCATAAAATTCACCTGGCTTGGTACATTTTTCTAAAGTTTATATTATACTTTTAACACCAAGCTAACATATTCTGAAATTCATTTTCATCTGTAAACCTTTACTGAGTGTGTTTTATCCATTTTTATAATTTTATTGAAATATTACTTATATTTTCCAAGTCTATTTTATTTTCCAATTCTTAGGAGAAAAAATTCTAAGAATTATCTACTTTTCTAAACTTGTGACATGATATTAAGTCTCCTCCAAAGATAAAATTTGTTTGTATCATCTGTCTTTAATAGTAAGGAAATTGTGTTTGTCAAATTGTTTTAGCAATGCTTGAGAAAGTGGTGCAACATAACGTTATGCAATAATTAATCCCAATGCCAAAATCATTACAACTTGATAGTGGCTGTGGCCATTTTCAGATTATATCTATTTCATTTAGAAGAAGATCTCCATATCAAAACATACAATTAAAATGATCAAATTTTGGAATTGATCAAATAATAAAATTTATGAAAACTAAAATGTATGAAAGTTTTCTTTGCCAAATGATAATTGACAGCTCAATAAAATATATTTGAAAAAAATTAAGTAATATCTGATGGCTAATTTGTTAACCCCCTGCCTCCTTAATTTCAATCCAGGTCTCCACACAGTGACCTGATGTCGGTGCAGCTCGCTGTGAGCTTGATCTTGTTGATCAGCTGTGGAAGTTCGTGGGAGGAGGCAGGGCGCGAAGAACCACCAGCTCTATTTGTAAAATAAACGTTTGGGTCTATTTCAATATCATCACTGTCAGTGTTACTACTGCTGATCTCAATCTTTAATTTAGGTGACTTCTTTTTCTTCTTTCTCTTTGGTTTTGATTTCTTCTTTGGCTTACTTGTATTATGAGCTTTTGGAATTTTTTCCTGTGCATTTTCTTGATATGTGTGATTTTCATAACTTATTTGGTCATTCGCATTGTCATTATCCTCTATCATATTGTCTATCATATTTACTACTTCGGGGAGTTTCACCTCTTCTTTGGTAACTTCATTTGAGATAGCTGTTACTGTCTTCAATCCTTCATTCCTTTCCTTTGCTTTAGATTTCAGTATTGTTGGAAGTTGGTCGAATCGGAATTTGTTTGGTTTCTGTTTCCTTAATTTCTCCTCCTTCTCACCGAATTTATCATAATTAATTATAATCTCTTCTTCCTTTTCTTCTGATTCAGGTTTTCCCTTTTTACTAGACCTTGTGTTTTTATTACAGTTGGAGGTCTTAGTTTTCTTTGATTTCTTTTTAACCGGCTTCCTATCTTTTTTCGATGATACCTCTTTTGGTCGTTTATTTGTTCCCTTTGTTTCTTGGTTCAATTTCGTGCGCGATTCTTTTGTAGGCAAAGTATACTTGACACTGTCTGACACTTTCGGTAAAGACATCGAGTCTGATTTCGCCAACAAGTTGGATATTTTAGTTGTCTTCGGCAACTGCTTGGTTTTATTTTGATTTCCAGTGCCAGGCAAAGATGCGTAACTGATGTCTGTCTTTTCTCCCATTATAATATCAGGTAAAGTTACACTTTTCTGTAAATGTTCTATAGAAGCGTTTTCATTGCTTTCTTTCGTACTGGCAGCGAAATTTTCAATATTTTCATCTGTTACATGATCAGAGTTCTTTATATTGTATTTCGTTGCAGAGCTAATATTTGGATCTTTTGAGCGATGCTCCTTTGTTTTATTTGCTGGAAATTTTGTTTCATAATCTTTCACAACATTAGTCTTTATGATGTCGCTTGTGGGCAAATGCTCTTTCGCCATCATTCGTGATTTGTCTCTATTTCCTTTAACTGGCTCGGAGGAATCAGCCTTTGAACTTATAGATTTTAATGTTTGATTTGGGGTTGAAATTTCATCCGTCTTATCATCGAATTTACTAATACTTAAATTGCAATTTCCTGATTCATTTGTATTTTGGACGACTTTGCTGTCTGATATTGATTCATCGTTTAGAGAAGGAAGGTTTCCTTTAGATTTTAAGAATGGCAGTTCCTTTGTTTTCTTGTTTTCTCTATCGTTTATGTCCTGTAACGGGTCTTTATTTGGTTGTTCATACCGTACAGTAAAATTTTTCAGCTTCTCTTTGTATCGTTTTCTTTTATAGTTCCTCCACGGTATTTCCTCTTCCTCTCTATTCATTTCAAGTTTTGTTGGCATGGCAAACGTAGCCAAAGACCACGTATCATCGTCTGTGTCATCCAAGGAAAACTCTTCTACTCGGATTTCCTCGTCCTCTGAACTCGAGTCCAAGGAATCAGAGTATTCCGAATTTGAAATCATTTGAGACTCGCGTTCTTCTTGATCATTTATACCCGGAACATCCGAAGGATCTTCTCTTACAGCTTGTTCCTTCTTCTCTGTTTTGATATTCTCGGAAACATCATCAGATTTTCTTGTTTGGCACATCCTTGTTGGTATGTTTTGTGGCTTTGACAACCTTGGTGTGGGTTTCTGTCGTAAAAGATCAGTGTTTGCAGTTATTTTGTTTGAAATCATCGGCTTTTTATGTAAGACTTTTGAATCTATCTGTAGACTACTTTTTAATGAAGGTATATTTGATTTCAATTCAAGTATTGTTGAAGATTTTTCATTTGACATCGTTTCATTTTGTCTTTGTTTGGGTATATCTATTTTCAATTCAATCACTTCATTTGACCTTGAAGCCACGATTTTACTTCCGTGTTCATCAACTTTATTTGGTTTACATTCAGTGCTATTTGTTGTAGATTGTTCTGTTTCTTCAGTTTTCTTTCCAAGATCATTTTTCGGGCTTGCATTTTGCATGGTGAGATATTTAGTATTGAAAGAATGAAAATTTGGAGGGTTTTGGTTTGGTATACTTGTGAGTTCTTGGCTGAGAATATCTGGAATTCCTATGACTTTTTCGTTTAAATTTGAGGAAATGTCCATGGGTGTTCTAGAAAATATGTTTTCAGACTCATCTCTGCTATTTTGATACGTCTTATTTTCATCACTACACGATTTATCATTTTCCTGTAAACACAGGCTGTTGTTTCTATTTTGAACAACTGTCAAATGCTGAATTTCTGGCTCATTGTTTAGTAAGGGAGTGTGATGTTCGCCACTTTTCACTACTGGTATCATGGTCTGGGTATTTTTGTCTGCTAGGTCTGGCACATCAGTGTTGATCTCTCCGGTGTTACTATAAGTAACTTTACTGCAATCATCATGATCAGATACAGTCTTCTGTTCTATTCCAGACCGATTTTCGGACAGACGTAATGCTCTTTGTGAATACTCGTTTCCCTTTATTGCATTACTCTCTGGTATCTCTGATTTTTCTTGAGAATGTTTGCCAGAATCTTGATTACTTGGACCTAATATTCGAATTTGATTTTGTAATATCTGATGTGATAAAAATAAATTGTCAGTAAAATGTCCTTGATTTTCACCGATTCCTTTGTTATCCGAACTACTGGACTGAGTTTCCAATACTGTAGTCGGCAGCATTGAACTTGATTCGATAATTGGAGATTTATCAAAGGGCTTCGCGCTTACGGATGTGAAATAGGATTGATTATTCGTTACTTTCTCGGAACGTGTCATTGTATTTGACTTATAGGTCTCATCCGTCTTCTCAGATATCTGTAAATCAACATATTTATCGTCCTGAGACTTTTCCGCGAGGATTGAATTTGTCGTATTGTCGATATCATTGATACATGGCATACCAAACGTTTTGTCATCCGTAATGTTTTTCTCTTCATTATCTCTTTGAACTGCGTCGTTTTCAGGACCTGTTTGACTTTCTGACTCCTTATTGACACGAAGATTAAGATTATTTATATCGCTATTTACTCCTTTGATTTGTTCATAATTGCTTGGAGACGCTTCATTATTTTTGTCACTATATATACTTTCAAAGGTGTTCGACAAACGTGTAAATTCTAACTCTGTATTCTCTGGGGCTACACTAATCTTCCTAGACTCTGTCTCGTAGAAATCAGCTTTAATTGAGTCGTTATCAGAAATATGATTTAAAGATTTTGTAGTGAGTTGAGTTGGTGCTTTAGATGAAGAATATGAGTGTGCCTGTAAGCAGTCTTTTACAACCTTGTTAGTTTCACACAATTGAATTTCAGCAGACGGTGAATTAGGGAAGTGATTGTCAGTTTTGTGCTTCTGTGTTGAAGAGGGAGTGTCGATTTCATGTGTAGTATCGTTTATGCACCTGTTTTCTGCTTGTTTTCTATTTGCAGTTGATTGCTGAGCACAAGTGTTTATATTGGTTTTGCAAGTTTCTGACTCTATGCTAAATATGGTTTCAGATGTCATAGAAATATTAATGTCTATTACGAGTTGCTTCTTAACAGATAGTGTTGCCTTGTCAGCTTGCTGTTTGACGTTGGAACCAACACAGACATGTCGGGTGACGTCATCTGACGTGTCATGTTTCACCGTCTGCACATCTGAATCCACATCTTTAAGTGAATCTTTCACTTGTTTCTCTACATTCTTTTCTGCACTTTTTATCAACAATTTACATGTGGAATCGGGTTTCTTAAAGCTGAAAAAAGAAATCAACTTTGCAACCATGCTGGTCTTTGTTTGGTTTCTTTGTAAAATACCTTTTCCTTCGTTTAATACTTCACTCGGATTTGATACGTTTTGGCATTGTTTAGCAAAAACCATTCGAGACTGACCCATTATACCGTCGTTTTGGAGAAATGCGTTGTCAGCACAGCGATGATTAATGCAGTCGTTTTGCTGAAATACGCTGCCATTATCTCCGCTTTCTTGACCAATAGAAATCACCGATACATCACTGACCATGTCCTCATGACCTGTCGGAGAAAAGGACATGATCAGTTTACAAATCTCTCCTGCACTTTGAAATGCATTAAATGGCACATCGTTTTGTGCTCAAAGTACTCAAATGTATTAGTACTTACTGTCTAACTAAAACGGGATAGAGTTGGAAATGAAATCTTCTGGTAATTCACGGTTAAAGGCTAATATGCTATGATGAGAAGGATATAGGAAGGAAGTAGGATGTGGGTAGGATCTCAATAAAATACGATGTGATATAGTTCGATGACGATGGTGTGACGTCATCGACGGTTTGGTGTTTTAATACTAGGTAATTTGGTCAATGGCATTCCTGTGTAGGGGAGAAAAGTTGGAGAAAAAAGTTAATGAAAACAACATCAGAACAAGTTGGAATTTTATTTATAAAACAAACGATATCACATATTATCAGTTGGCAAGGTTTAGAGATTAAATGTAGACGCACATTAAACAAATTCACAAAGTAGCACTTAAAAGCTAATAAAGCACTTTACACTACAAATACATGCTTAAAATTATCCATAACAGCACTAACTTAAAAAAATAGTTCTGGTTCCAGAAACTCGAAGCAGCATCAGACTTACTTATGTCTTAATTTACGTTAATCATAAGATGAAATTTAATACAAACATACATTGAAAAATAAATAAGCAAAATGAATAGGAAACAATTTAAATAACCTTTCAAATTTTTACATTTTTTTAATTTAAAAATTTTATGATAATTTTTTAAAAAATTACGTATGAAGTCTATAGCTTCTAATTGTGAGGCCAAGTGTGAAAGTAGTCCGCACTATAACAAATGCATGGATCAGGCAACAAGACAAACAACATAATAAAACAAAATGATAAGCAACGAAATTCTGCGCAGTCTCATGCGCAGGGAAATATGAGAAAATATACGAAACACATCTCGGACATAATCCATTATTTATCAATTAAAGTTATATGGATTTTCATTTTCATGATCAGGTATCGAAATATCATCGTTTTGTTTTAGCGCCCTTCTTTTTCTTTTTGGTATTTCCTTTTGACGCATGTTTTCTAGTGCTATTCAACATCGACTCCTCATTGCGCAATAAGCTCAGCTGACTTCCGTTAAGATCATTCAATGGAGGCAAGATGCTCTTCTTAGCATCCAAAGGTACGGGAATTTCCACAGCATCGTGCTTATTAATGTAGTTAGGGTGCAATGTACTTGGGGTAAGAATCAAATTTGTACGACTGTCTGAAAGCAAAGTGCTATTGGAGGGTTCGCGCTTCATTGAATTGAATCCCTGGGGTTTTCCGCTGTCCATGTGATGGGAAAGAAATGTCGGCATACCTGTGCTGGTTGGTGGAAGTCCTTTCCTCGGTTCTACTTTTTCTTTCTTACATTTGGCCCTCCAGCAGAAGTAGCCGATGAGGAGTCCCGCTATTGTAAGGACCACTAAAGCGGCCAGAACTCCAGCCACTATAGCGGCCGTGGCAACCGTCGATGTTGTCGTTGATGGAACTGTAAATAAAAATCATTTTTAAGATATTCCGTTAAAAAAAATCTGCTTACATGTTGAATTAAAAAAAATGTTCATCTAATTTCTTTTCTTCATTGAAAATGGTGAAATATTTATAAACAATACAAGTCTGTGAAGAGGGCGCAAAACACGAGCCCCTGGAAATTCAGAGCTGGGATCAGGTGTCTAGAAGGAGTAAGCATCTCCTTTTGACGGGTCACAAGACTGAAATCCCTTTAGCATCAACTTATGTACCAGTAGCTTGAAAATTAACCATAACAGTATTTTTCTAAAGACGAGCCAAATAAGAAAAAATACTTGCTTCTTGTAAAAGAATTTCAATCAAGGAACAAAATGAATGGATGCCCCGTCCCATCATTCAGATAAAAACGTTTTTGAAAAGTATTTAAAGGTAAATTAATCATGGAAGGTAAAAAAAACTGAGACCATTTAAAATGATTTAGCTCCCCAGGTAACTAAAGCGGGTTGTGATTTTTTTTTAGTTAGATAATTCTAACAGATAGTTAATAATGCTATGTTGTCCCTTTTTTGCAAAGACATTGTGGGATCAGAGCACAATTAAAAAGTAAAATTCTTCCGTATATATTGACTGATTTCGAAATCATTTTCCCTATATTACATGTAAAAACTTTCCGTCCGTCACCGCAAGCCCTTTATAAGAATAAGAATATCTTATTTTCGACTTCTGATTCAATATCAAGGTATATGTTGTAATTTTTATTCTCGTCTTTTTTTTTAATAATATAGTTTTCTACAAACCAGATACTGTAATCGAAAGCGTCATCCTGCATGTTTCTACAAACATTGAATTTATCCACAGAACAAAGACCCTGGGACTAATCAGAGTGTATTACCGGTCGATTACCGATATTTATCTTTAGAACAGTGCATGGTACTCACCGCAAGTGACTGAAATGAAATAGAAACAACTATATTAATGATGATTATACATTTCTTAATAATATTGAAATTATGAAATATTGTTCTGTATTAAAAATTGCCACAAACTTGGTGTTCAGCAACATTGATTCAAGATTTAAGATATTACAGTGTCTTGCTTTTATCATTTCGGAATAAGTGCTGATCCTTCGCGATGATTTCATTCTTATCCCGTCACAAATTCAGATTGACGAGGGTTTGACCCTTACCGGAAGCTGTCATGTTGATTGTTGCCCCTGGGGAGTCGACTGACGTCGTGGTCTGGGTACTGAGGCAGTCCTGGGGGTGCTGTGTTCCAATCACTCGGTCTCCAGATTGCTCCAACATCTGAAACCACGTGTTTGGTTCAATGCCATATTATTAGTACAATTCTCAGTTATCCTTGGACTTTTAGTAAGGCGTGGTATTCTCGATGTTACATAATTAGCGCCTAAAATTTTCAGCCTTTCATTCACTGTTGAAATATATGCATGGGATAGAAATTCGGGCAAATGTCAACGAGTGTAGCAATGATCCAATGATAGCGTTTCGCACGGGAAAGTGTCAACAACAATTTAAAGTTGCTGATGCTATCAATTTCTAAACCAATGAGGATCTATATATGGCATTTGAGAGACGCTAATTACGTAGTGCCGAGAATGTCACGCCTTACTGAAAGTGCAAGGACGACAGAGAATTGTACTAATTGTCTTCTTTTAAATCTAAGAAACATTTCAAAGTTCGAAAAAGTGCATGACGTTCACCGCTATCCCAAAATTATAGTTTAAAAATATCGTTATCGCTGATAAGAAACATCTCATCTTTCTTTCTACTAATTGTACATCTCTGGTATAGATATGAAATCAGCACATAACGAAAAAATTGAATAAAGGATGTATTCGCTTTGACAAAAGAATTGACCTATAGGAGAGAACAATTTCCCGGAAAAAGTGACATTGAATAATTAATCTTTATTTGTTGTTTTCTACCGTATATATGTCTAATTTTTTCAAATTTGTATTTTATACCTAAAATTTATTATTTATAACTTTACAATACACCTCCAAAGTTGGCCTAAACACCATTTTGTCCGAAAAAGTGTCGATTTTTGCATGAATTTTGGCCTAGAAATCCTTCAGGGCAGGCCTGCCCCTAAATAAAATTGTGATATTTTGATAGGTTTGGATGTAAGGATTAATTTAAGATAGGATTTTTTTAGGGGCACCCCTGCCCTAGGGTCGAAATTCACAAAAAACCTACAAAAAATAAGGAAACCTGATTTTGATAATCTGCTTCAAATTTATACCGGTAAATGGTATAGTCAGACTAGCTCAGTTGATATATACGATGATTATTACAGTGTGCACACTAACATTTTAAAGTCGGGGGTTCGAATCCACCTGGTACTACACTTTTAAATTTTTTAATGTTCGCCTTTTCAAAGCCAATTTTATATTTTTTATAGCCTTGTGTATTATCCTTTATGCATGCCCATTCTTGAGATAAGAAACACGAAAGAGATATCAAATCGTGAAAATCCAATATCAGTCAGGCGGAACAAACCTAAGTATAAGCACACTTTCTCCGAGGACAAGAATAACTCACTCTGTGTTACTTAATACAGGTTTTTCGCAGCATTGAGCTGCGATGAATGTCAATTGTATATATTCCTTAGGATTTAATAACATTGATTTTGGCTACATGTAACTGTACTCCTCGGATTTGATTTAGGCCTATATAATTTGCATACATTAATGGAATGTTTTACTACATTCACGGATAAAATTGCCTAAACATAAAGAATAGAATTTCAGAGGCAGTAAACATTACCATTATGCTTATTGAGAAGTTATGACTTAAGATAACAAACTCAGGAAATCAATAAAAGGGTTCCTCATACCTCTCCTCGCTGAAAAAAGATTTAGGAAAAACAAATTTTTATATGTATTCAGCCTAATGCCATTAATCAGAACGGAAATCGACCAGGTTTTTGTAGAGAAAAAACCAAGCCCGGTCCTATAGGTCAAATCCCTATTTATAATGAAGTGATCCTTTATTCAAGCATAATTATCATAATATAAAAATTGTCAAAACGCCCAAACAATCGCTCCACAAAAAAATACCCCACTATACATTATAAGGGAGAAAGGCCTATTATATAGTGGGGTATTTTTTTGTGGAGCGATTGTTTTGGGGTTTTGACAATTTTTTTTCATATTGTACATATAATGAATAAGTGTAATAAATATAATTTGTGGGGAAAAAAATGTCCAATAAGCCCCGGGGTTGAATATCGAGGGGGGGGGTCCTGTCCACAAGTACCTGTGAATTATTCAACTTTTTTAGATACTGTGGAAAAAAGAATATAAAGTAAAAACTAAATGATTTTACTTACATAACACGTAAATCTGTAGTAGGTGGATTCATCTGTGGTCGTGTCCAGATTATAGACATGCACTCTTTCGGCAGACCCAACAGTCGAGGTGTATATGCATTGCACATTACCATCCGCTGTACCATTGATAAAGGAACGTGTATTACATATCTTGTATTTTATATATTTCGATTATTCAAATTATATTTAATATTATTAATATCAATTAAAGTTTTAAAAAGAGTACTTATTTCGAGGGTATTCATCAAGTATTTATAACATGTGTATAAATAGGATATGAAATATACCTACATGTAGTTAAGATTGTTACATTATTACATTGAAAAGAAAGACAAAGATACGATTTTTGTGCATGTATTTTTCTTAACCACCCCTCTCTCTCTCTCTCTCTCTCTCAAATTCGCTCACTGATTTCAAACATAAAAAAGTTGCAATCTACACAGTTGTTTTCAATCAAAGTACTGTTTAAGGTCAACAAATTAATCACAAACAAACCACCAGATTGAACTTAATTTTTTAGATATGAAATCTTAAGCTGTCAACTATCATTTGGCAAAGAAAAATTTAACACATTTAATTTTAAAATTTGACCATTTTTGTATATCTTCATATGGAGCTCTTCTTTTAAAGGAGATCAATATAGTCTAAAAATGGCTGCGACCGCCCCAGCCCTCTTAAACACATGTGCAATTTAAATTTACAATAAGTAATAAAAAGGATTGATTTTATAGCTTGAGGAAACGTGACATGAACTGATTGTTCGCACATGTATATTCATAATTTATAATGGCGATAAAAAAAAAAGAAAAACTTCTGTAAGTGTTAATGTTTTATTCTCTAATTTAAACAATTAGTATTCGATGTAAATCACAAAGATCATTATTATAAAGGAAATATCAATTTTTATAGAAAGAAAAAAGTTAAAAGCTAGTAGAAGGAACATATGACCCCCCTCTCAAGAAATGTTTGCGAGCGAGTGATCAAACCGATTAAACGGGTATTTGACGGGATTAACGGTGATTTAGTGTAGCTTTCAGCAAATCGATATTCTCAATACATAACACAAGTTATTGCGACATTTTTATTTACTTTATATAGACCTCAATACATTGCTTGTGGTACTGTTAGGTGCATTTTTATGCATTTCTGTTAGGTGCATTTTTATGTATTCAATAATACGATGTTCTAGGAAGTTATCCAATGCACATAGCATTGTTAAAGAAATGAATGTAAACAAGGAATGAAAAGAAGTTCTAACAATTTCTCATAAAGTATATTTTCTAATATTTTCTCTACTAGTTTCAATAGCACAATTTTAATTTCAATTTCATTTGAGAAAAAAAACAATATCCTGGAATGGAGACATGAATTTCCAGTTTTAATACCGTTTTAAGGTGCACTGACCCTCCCGAAAAGAGAGATAACTGTAATTGGGATGAAATTCTATTTTGAAAATTGTCAAGACAAAGCGGCCATTTATGAGAATTTTGCTCTGCAAAGGATGCTGAAATGGACATTTTATCAGAAAATATTAATTTTTCTTTTGAAAAACAGTCAAAGGGTAAAGCAAAATTTTATATGAACATAGAGTTGAAGAACCTTTAAAAATCTGACTTCCTTGTTTTGCTTACAGCAACTGTATATACAGGAAAAATTACATATATTTTGAATAGAATCTTGCATGCAACAGTATCATATTTATAGGTTTTGGATATCAAAGACCATCTTCTGAAGATAATGATAAACTATATCGGAAAGAGAAATAATGGGAGACTATATTTCAAATATACTAATAAAAAAAAATTCTTTGAAGTATCAGCAGTTATGAGAGAGAGAGAGAGAGAATGATTACCAAATTATTTGATTCATTAGCTGGTTTTTAATAGTATTTAAAGATGACAAATTTACCTGAATAGGCCTGTTCTGTTGAACAAGCGGTGTAATTAAAGGAAAGAGTATCTAGACTGGTAGTACCACAGGTATTTAGAGAGCCTGTGTCGTTCACACATGAAGTCTCGTTGAAGGTATACACAAATGTTCCAAGGAGAATATCCGGACATTGTATAGCTACGTCAGACAAGGATCCTGGAAAACGGCACCAAAATTATCATTATATACATGGATAATTGGCAGTGCTGTAAACAATTCCATATAAAATTGTATTGGTTACACATATAACATTTAAAATCTTACCGTTTTTAACGAGGAGATGAAATTCTGTATTTGCTGAGTTGTCACAAGCCACTGAATCCGTCACGGTTGTTGAAGTGGTAACATACTTTACCCTCTGGTAATTAGCATCAGCAAGTTTACCTGTGAGGAAATTTTACAGCAATAATATTATTTTGCGGTATAGTTTTAAGTTTTATGTATTTAGTTAAGCATTTGAATTCTACTCACTTGTGTAGATGTTCATTTGATAGAGACTGGTTTTTAATTCGGTTAACTCCACACACAGTACAGCCACTGCAAAGCTGCTGAACAATGGGAAAGTCTCCGACCTAAGAATAAGAATGTTGTTACTTTTAAGATTGTTAGAAATCTTGTCTGGATGTTATTTTCAACATTCACATTTAATTATTAGAGAAAGGTTCCGCAAAGGTTCGGGGAGAACGATGAACAGACATATCAAACCACAGAGATGAAAGTTTACATAAAAATAGAATATTAAGGAAAAAGATAATATAAAAATAGTTAATATAGATTATATAGTTAGCAGCAAATTGAAAAAAAGACTACTATACTGTGACATAACTCACCTCAGAAGATATTTAGTCCCTGTTAACTCATAACATTCGAAAAGGAGGTTTCCCCCTGTGGCCTCCACGGGATATTCCACGTGGGTGGAATTAAAGGTCAAGTCTCCATTGTGGCTACTCGTCCAAAGACCATCCAGCGTCCCAGGAAACGTACACGTGCCATCTAGAGAAAATAGACACGTGTTTGAATATATTACTTGGAATTAAGAATGTTGCATTTGCATTTCTGGAAGAATTGATGAGAAATCAAATTCATTTTTGTCAACTTTCGTGGAACCATTGTTCCACAATTTTTTTGGTTATGTGTTTTTCGGAGGCGCCCTAGGACTGCATACAGTATGTTTTTTCGCATTCAGAAATAGTCTTGAAAAAAAAATCCATTCTATAACTGTATAGTTAAGGAATCACTGTCTAGTTAGTATAGTATGCCAGGGCATCAACGATAGTGGGAAACATGGGATAATTTGATGTCCCTGGCATACTATACTAACAATGATTCCTTATGTTTCCATTTCATTGTGAAATAAACTTGTAGATTTATACTTTAAAAATGTAGACATAAATTTAAATTACACGAGGACTTCCATGCCTATTTCAATAGTCCTCGCCCACTGACGTCTAACACAAAGACAGCCGCTCGAGATTTACATGCATATTTGGCCTCCTTAGCGTCTGACACAGAGACAGATGCGCACGAGATTTGCATGCGTATTAGGCCTCCTTAGCTTCTGACCTATCGACTTGCCTAATTTACATTCCGGCGGAATTATCAAGAAATCAACTCTGCTAATTTGCAAGGAGTTATCACAGGAAAAAAAATTAGAAATGTAAATATTATCATATACATTCTATACTGCAGTGGGGGTTTAGAGGTGCAACCCTCCTCCTTATCTTTCCCACCCCTAAAAAATTAACAAAACTTTTTGCGTTGTGAAAAATTGACAAAGCCATAGCTAAAATCAATGCAATTTGAAATACTGGTTACTAGAACACGAAATAAAGGCATAAAGGCCAGGAGAAGGCTAATTCAAAGGGACTCGATCAAATGCTTTCAGTTTGGAATGACACTAAAACAATAAAGCTTACAATATATACCCCGTCCCCTCTCCTTGATTACTATGGCTATGAGATATCTTTAATTTCCCTTTACTTCTATATTTGTTATCAATCCCAAAACAGATATCCTGGATCATCTATTTGAACTTTTGATTTTCTATTTACGTTGCAGACCAGATCGTGTGTAATACGATACGCTTATTTTGTAAGAAAAAAGTTCAGGAATTCATAATTATTTAATTAGATATTTGAATTTTTTTCGATGTTTTGTACGCATTTTATACTTCCCTTCACTCTTAAGATTTTTTTTATATATACACCCGCACTAGTGTACAAAGGGGGAAACATATTAAAACATTGCATGTGAAGATATTTTTTTTTAATTTAGTGGTTAAAAACTTTTATGCAGTTTTGGGAAATTCCTGAGTAAAACAGGATGTTTTATAACTTTGTGAAAGCTATTTGAATATCTAAAAAGCAAATGATGTGTTCGTCATTTTCTTCTTTTGCAAACATGATTTTCTTTAGCACAATTTTCGCAGAAAGTTTTTGTTATTTTTGTACTCACCTGTTAAACTTATAATAGAACAAATCCCTAAAAATAAGAATATCATGTTTGGATCCGCCACAATATAGACATATATTCCAGTGTACCATCCATTCTAAAATCCCTCTGTACTACATGATTCACTCTTGTTGATGCTAATTGAAAACAAATTGCGATAAAAACTTTACATTTTTCTCCCACCCGATCCTAATTTTTGTCTTAAGCATGCGGTAACCAAGATTAGAAAGGATCATATTCATTACTGAATATTTTTAAAACCAAGCCAAAAATCGGGATCAACCGTTTGATCGGTGTATTTTAGCCAAAAGATTTAATTTGCGATTTTTAAATATCTTTTTGTTAATGTTTTAGAAGGGATTATCAACAGTTCGTCCTAGTATACAAGTAACTTAAGGTTCCTGATCTGAACATTATAGAATCAAATATTAAATGGGGGATTGTTAGCTTTATTTTTTGTGACCGATAGTCGTGAAATTAATTTTTGAAATCCTTATCGTCCTATAATGAACGAAATAAACAAAATGAAATTATAAATGAAAATGAATAATCAACAATATGAGAATGTATTATTTATATTGAATCATGCATGTATATATATTTTTTTAACTTATATGTTACTTGAATATATCACAAGTACTCCTACCCCCCCCCCCTTCCAAAGACACTTACATGCATTTATTATCTATATCAAAAGACAAAGCGGAGAAAATTCCAAATTATACATTTCACTCAAAAACACTCCATAACTGCACATTATACATTTAAATATTTACACGTATATGTGTTAAGTAATTTTGTTATTGTATGTTGAACGATTAAATTCACAGGTGCATGGGTACGGGATTCCCCCGTGCTCCGTACCCCAAGGGTTCTTTGACCTTTTTAATTTATAACTATATAAAAACTATTTGTATATCTGAAATGCAAATGTTAAATCAATTCTTTGTCTTTTGTTTTTCCCTACAAGTCTCGCAGAAAACTACATACATCATATTATATGTGCTTCATTTTTAAAAAAAAAATCTTTTTGAGAAATCTAAAATTTAAGTTCAAACTAGCCTTTTTTAAAAAAAATCATACTCTCTGATAATAAAACAATGCAGTTCTGTTTCAGCTTTAAAAAGTCAAAGGACCTTTAGGTTACAGAACACGGGGGGTGCCCAGTCCCCAAGCACCTGTTATTAATTTGAGGAGTTTCCCGATTTTTCTTATGATGTGCAGGATAAATAAGTTACTGTACTTAATAAACATGTAATTTGCTAAGAAATATCAATAAAGACTCGGTGTTGAATGTCCATGAGAAAGAAAGGGTGGGTGGTGACTGACAGGTCTCGTCCGCAAGTACCTGTTAAAATCATTAACATCGGGTTCGACATTCACACCTTGTTTGTTTGCAGACATTTGGCGGGAAGATGTTCCAAGAAATGGGGAAAAGATATCTCAGAAAATGGTAGCTTTTGCGTAAATTACGAGAAGTTAATCATCCATACAGAAGCTTTTTAAGGTATTTCAATGTTTATAATGTAATATCTGCAAGATCGCCCCATAGATCGACTTGCTGTGTAGATTACGTCAGACCAGGTCTGGTTCAATCAGTCTGTCAATCAAAATGTAGTTTCTCCTTGAATTACCACATATATTTATTTCCTATTTGAAGTAGCTCTTTTTAGCTAGTAAATCAAAAAAAAAATTCTCAAATAAGCATTTTTCTCAGGATTTGCAGAAAATAACACTTTCAGTGATTATTTTCAACTTTTGAGCTTGAACTCGATCTAGAACTAAGAAGATGGGTCTCTCTCACAGTTTCTGTGCAATTTAAATCGAAGTTCGAAAAAGTTATGGGGTTATATACAACAGTACTAGTTAATTTGTGACCAAAAAGTTCCTTCTTGAATGAAATGACAGAGAACAACAGTACGTGTTGGCTTACAAGATGATTGATAATTAATGCAACAAAATGTGTGAAGTAATCTGACATGTATGCCTATCCCTTCCTCACAGTTTGCAAGGTGGTATGCAGTTATACATACAACAAATTATATATTTGCCTACAAGTGTTCGAACACATTAATGTTAAAACTATCTCTGTCTTGGATTGCCTTTTAAATAAACTCCAGGATATATATTTGTAGACATTTGCTTTTGATTTTTTGCATTTATTAAAAAATTTAAAAAAAAAATTACATGTGAAAAGTTGCATTGAAATAGCCAAATAAAGCTACCTGAAGTAGCTAAATAAAACCAAAGTTTTAACTCTAACCAATTAGCTAAATATAGTGATTATACTGGATTTGAAGACAGCGGGATTGTCACACAAGCCAGGCTTTACTACATGTGTATGCTGAAGAGATATAGACATGCCTCTAACACTCAACTAGCAGACTGCTGCAGGGGAGCAGGGAGTCGGCCCATGGCAATAACATACTGATCAATGTTTGTAAATTTTGCAAGTAAATACTGGTAAAGAACCCTGAAAGACTCTAGTGGTGGCCAACCCTTGGGGCTAGGGACACTTCTTGTACTGCTGTCAGTCAGATATTTATTCTGACATTGTTTTAGCCTCCATTTTATTAGTTGCTACTTGCTAGATACTTGAGAATACATGATGATTATGTATGCATTGTTCTTGAATCTTTAAAAATCTTCTTAAAAATCTATGATTAATCATATTTATATGGAAGCATCCTCAGGTGGTGCAGATTCATATTTGTTCAAATAATGACCACTGGGGGTAGGGTTGGACCACAATGGGGGATCAAAGTTTTACATAGGAATATATTGGGAAATCTTTTTATCACGAACAGTAAAGCAATGATTGGTCATATTTATTTGGAAGCGTCCTCAGGTAGTGTAGATTCATCTTTGTTCAAATCACGACCCCCGGGGGTAGGACGGGGCCACAATGTTTGTTCAAACTTGCTGGGGAAAAATCCACAGTTAGCCAAAGAAATATGCAGGCATCCTTAGTTAGTGTAGATTGAAGTTTGTTCAAATTATACCCTCCTCCTCCCTTTTAAGGATAGGTCACCGTCAGGACTACTTATTGATTTAAACTTTTCAATACTGAACTGATTTCTGCTTTTCTCCTAGCCACAGTGCTCAGGTGAGCAATGTGGCCCACGGGTCTCTTGTGTATTTCATTAGAGCCCTCATGATCCCTGATTATGAATGCACAGACGACAATGATTCATTCAATACAGAAAGAGGAATGATGGGTATTAAATTAAAGATGAAGTAAAAATATGCAAAAACTAAAAAAATATAAAAAGCAATGTTTAAGAAAAAATTGTGCTTGACAAATTTAATATATAAATTTTGAGGAAAATGAATTGTATAAGTAAGTGTAGGACAAAAATCAAAATCTGAAAGAATATTGTCAATGTATGCAGTATTTTTTTATTATTTTATTAAATGATTCAATGTCTTCCAGCAGAATTTCTAGACAAGGAATTGCCAAGTCATAATTTTTATTCTAGTCTGACAAATAGTATAATCTTTTTTTACAGGCTTTCGCGTAAGCAGACGTATTGGCTTTAACAAGGTTATGATGGTATGGTATTGGATGCAAATGATAGTGTTGTCCAACACTGAATTTCTTGGCAATAACGGAACAAGTCATATATAAAATGAGATTGGTTTTATTTTGCAGATTCGTGCGTTTACTTGATGTATATTGATTCGGTGTGCATTATGTAAGCCATAGCAACAGTTTTTGTGTGCAATCCTGACTCACAATACCAGATCACATCTGCATCAATTTCTTGATTAAAGGTTGCAACTTTAGTGGTAAGTTGCCATATTTTCTTTTATGTATTTATCCTCTTCATAAATTGAGTATTAGTTTTAACTCATGTACTGATTGAAAATTTAAGATTTGAAATTTCATGTGTAATTTTTACCTATTTAAAAGAAACATTTGACACTCTTGGCTGGTTTATCAAAATTAAGTTACGATAAAGAGGACATTATTAGCTCAGTGCAATTTTTTCAAAATCTGATTTTATCCAGTATCAGGTGTCATATTGTCTGTGGTAATTTTTTTTTCAGTTTCTTCTTTGGAACCACAAACCAATTTCAACATATTTTTGCAAATAACTTCTTTGGGTAAAGGAGAACAATATTTATTTACTTTCTTGGTGCATGACCCCCTGGGACCTGAGGCTAAAACTAACAAAGTAGTGCAATCTTAAAAATCTGCTGCTTAAATTTACTCTTGGACTTCAAGTTGGCTGGATTAAAATTAGTAAGCATTGAGTCCTCTATGAAAAATTGAATTCATGTCCCTAGGGTCAGGGGTTCTGAAGTTGGGGATGGGTCTCTATTGATTATATAGTGAAAGTGCATAAATTCTTTAAAAGAATCTTCTCTCCAACTGAGTATATATAGTATAGAAAGTAAACTTAAGGTTATGTTGTCCCGAACAGTGATTCATTTTGAAAATTGATTGAATGGGTACAGTGTACCCCTCTGTCAGAAAGCAATGGGTCAGAACTCAAAATCGATGGGTCAGAATTTTAACATCAACTAAGAATGTGATATCAAGCAAAGTTTTTTTTTTTTCAATTATCTTAAATAACAAACTGTAAAACTTAACACAAGTTGAGAACATCAGCTATCACTCAGTAATGTCTAATTACTTGAACATGAGATTGAATAAGCCCTACGGTTTTTGGATTTTCTCCATACACCCAGAGCCCTCTCTACAATGTCACCTCTCTCTAAATTGCACAGTTTTACCCTCATCAGTTTCGACTGAGTTTCTACTGTGAGCCTATTTCTCAGTTTAGCCAGGAATAAATTGACAGCCATCTTGATTGAAAATTTCTCTGTACTTTTCTCTTAACTTTTTTTGCATCTGAACTCTGAACGTCATGTTGATCATTTTTGTCATTGTTGTTGTTCACATCACTAACTGTACTGACGTCCTTGTTTGGGTAAAAAAAACTATTCAATTTACCTTGATTTTGGAGCAGTTCTATTACTTTTTTGGGAGGCATAGCGGCGTATAGCACTCTTAAATTGTTACCATGCTTACTTTCGTTTTGTATACGATTCTAGGAATAATGGACGATTTCATTGGTTACCATTTATTGCAGCCAATTGTAATATTTGTTTTACCCTCGTTGCTATGCACCCTGTTCGGTACCCCTCTAAACGCTATTACAAAAGATGAAAGAGGCAGTTCCGAAAAACAGAATGAGCAATAAAAATAGAAACTGGAAACTTCGATTCTATTTTATGTGGGTTATCACTTATGCGTATTCGTGATGCACTGGACAAAATTTAAACCAATGGGTATTTGATGAATGTAATGCGTAAATTATGCAATACGCAGGGTAAAATGAATCACTGCCCGAAATTTTGAAATATCGATATTCAGGTGTCTTGCCAAATGTCTAATATTATCTATACTGACAGATTTACTAAAAGTCACAATCACAAAATAAGCCATGATGCACAAACAGTTACTGTGGAATCATTTTTATTCGTGGGGGTCGTTGGTAAGAAAAATGTGACCTGTTCATGAAAATAATTTCATGGGTTACTCCTAAAATACGATAATTCAATGAATCAAAATGTTTTAAAAAAATAAACTTACTTGGGGATGTTAATTAATGGGTAAGGATGACCGACGAAATCCACGAACATTGGTCAAACAAACAATGATGATTCCACAGTAAATCATTTTGATTCATGTAAATGAGTAAATACTCATTTTGAAATTTTTGTGATAAATTTTTTCTCAATCCTTCAATTTTTAGGTGAGATTAAACATAGAATTAATTTTAGCCAGACTTAAACAAAAATTGCCATTGCCTGAGTGTAAGGAGAAATCCTGGATACACTCAGAACCCAGATCTTTTTCGAAAAGTCAAAGCCTAGAGGGTTTTACATTCAGAAAAGTGTTTATATATACATGTTCATTTACAAGAAATTATTTATTTTGCTGTAAATAAAAATGAAAAGAAGTACATAATAATGGGATGCAGCTAAACTGCATCATATAGATAACATGATTGTACGTGCAACATGTCACATTTTTCTTCACCATGGGACAAATTTACAGTCACCAACTGTCAGATTCTTTATTGTTAATCAGTTTAAAGCAATGTAGAAGTCCTTGCAATGTCAAATTGATAGTAATAGATGATAAAAATAATTCCGTCTGAACTTGGGTAGTGTGCATCTGTCCTGATTTTATGGGAATATAATTGTGTTAGCTCAATAAATCGTAGATAAAGTTATGCTGAAGCAATACAAACCTTTGGGCACTGCAACATTGAGACTGTCGGGTCAGTTCCGTACAAGTTTTAACTGTCATCTGTGATAATCTTTTTAGCGGCCCTCCAGGGGGTTATATCCATAAGCAGATGAGACCCAATTGTTCTTGGACTGGCTGTACATTTGCGAGTTTATGCAATAGACTGGAATCTCATCTCAATTGATTTTCTGCCGTCTTAATTTGTTTAGAATTACTTGATTGCTCTGCGGAATGGATTTGTCAAGTACAATGCGTTGCATATCTTAAATGTTGATTTCAATGGTTTATGGCAATTAGTTCACGATGGAAAGATCATTACAGACATTATTGCACTGATTAACCCTCTCTTTTTACCTTTGATGAAATGCAATACATCTTCATGATCATGCAATACTTGCATTTATTCACTTAATTAAAAGCAAAAACTTAATACATTTGTTAATTGATCCGTGCTGTTTAGAACTACATGAGGTCTTTTGTGATAATGCTCTTAAGTAATGTAATAAGAGGAATTTTTCATTAAGATAAAATTTTTGTAAATTTGCTAATGTTCCTTGAATTAATTTTTAAATATTGATGGAATTGGAAGAGATTCATAAAATATAATCTCCTGAAATTGTTTCAGATTGTGACCTAGGCATCCATGAAGAAAGGGTTTATTTAAATGGTACCTAGGAAAGGAATGCAATGTAAGTAGATTTTTATGTAGTTGTAGTTAATTCTAGACTATGTACATTTGAAGATCAATTTTTGATTGTCTTTATGTTCTCTGAATCAATGATGAAAGCAACACAGTATATTGATCAAAGTCTGTGACTGTCTTCATCTTGAACCTTTCACTAACTTTTGAACTATCGAGGTGGAAAATCATTATAATTAAATGAAGGTGAAGGTCTTTTATGAGGGAAAATGTCCTTTAGCACAAAGTTCAAATTTAACTACCTTGAATTTTCTTTGTCACATATAAGCTTCTGCAGATTCCTATTTATACAATGTCATGAGGATTTTTTTTGTTTAATTTCGCAAGAAGCATCACTTGCGAAATAAAATTATTTGCTTTTATTTTTTATGGTGCTAAAATCTACTTAAATTCCTAATGAAATGGGAGGGATTTGTTATTGCGTAATTTTGCAAGAAGCATAGCTTGCGAAATAAAACTACAGTGAAACTCGTTTAGTACGAACACGTATGTAGTGATTTCACGGATAAAGGGAATTTATTTTTCTCCCCAAGTATATAAATTTAACTTATTCCTTATACGGATACAACAAATCATGGATATATATAGGGAAGTAGTTCAATAGGTCCCAGTGAATTCATTATAACCGAGTCTTACTGTACTCACTTTTAATTCCAAAGTTGCTAAAATCCATGTTAATTCCCTTGATCAACCGTCCATTTGCGAATAATTATTCCTGTGATTTGATGTTCAAGATCCATTTCATGATAGTAAGTACTCGCAAAAAATAAGGAATCTACAGTATGTAAATTCTCTTAATCAACCATTCATTGGCGAATAATTATTCTTGTGATTTGACCTGAAAGAGCCATCTGACAATAATAAGTACTCGCCAAAAGTGAAGAATTTACAGTATGTCTATTACACAAACACATTTTGTACCTTTTAAATAAAAGTGAAGTTAAAAAATTAATGCATTATTTGTTTCCCCTTTTGCTGCCCTTCCCATGAAAATATACATTAATATAGCCCACTTTTAAAATATTGTATGCCCTTTTATTTCAATTTTAATTTTTTTAATAAGCTCACCTGAAATGAATCTCAAGTGTGAACTTTTCTGATCACATGAAAAGATTGCATATGTAAAATTTGTTTCTTGGGCATTTTTTCTTCCTTTAGCTCCATTTGGCTTAAACATCAACAAAAGTGCCCTGGGATTAAAGGTCATCTTTCTTCTTAGGGTCATTTGCTAAAAAGTTTTGGTCACCATCTCAATGATGTCTAGTTAAATTTAGCAAATAATAGAAGAGGTGATCCATTAAAAATTTATCATTATGATAGTTACTTAATCTGAAGAGCCGTTACTGGTATAACATCCTGTGACAAGCACAGAACGAGATGAAAAGCTGTTGATCAGAGCCTGCATGTCTAGTCAGCGTGATATGGCTTTTCAAACCAAATTATTTTAAAAAAGATACTGTATAAATAGAAATTTTAGCGAGATGCAAATTTAGCAATTTCTCCTTAAAAAGTGGTATTTTCTTTTAAGCGAGAAGTAATTTTAGTGATTTTAAGATGCTCACTAAATAAGCAATTATGAATAAAACACAACTAATTCATAGTGATGTTTTATTTCAGTGATCTCAGCACCCTCACTAATAGTGTTAAAATTAAATCTGCAATAAAAATTCTGCTTATACGGTAAATGAACAGCATTGTTGATCATATGTCATGCCACAAAATTTCATATTAATGTTTTCATGTTCTTATGAAGAAATTTATCATAGAATATCATAGCTAGTTGCAGTAAACTTCAGATGTGTCTGTTAACTCTGTATACCTGCAGTTTTCATATTAATTGACTGTTCAGCATAAGGTGAAAGAAAGCTGTATAGTCTCAGTAATGAAGCACTATTTATGGATATTAATTAACTCTGTTTCGTTTTATATGCTCTCTTATTGCTGAATGTCGCATTTAGAGAAGAATTGTGTAGTGCACTTTGTCCAGTAAAATAAGATAAGGCGCCATTGATTTTTTTTTTCAACAATTTTTTTGCTTGTCATCAAAGACATCATAAATCTGCTGCACTGACCTTTTTCAGCTTTTTGCAAGACAAGAATCAATGGAAATTCCAGAGGTCTTGCAAAATGGTCTGAAAGTATTAAGGACTTAGCAAACAATAACTTACCAAAGAAATCGGCATGGACTTAGACAACCAGCTGCTTCGTCGATTTGCAATTAGATTTATCAGAAAAATGAATATGTCAAAAAAAAAAATTTCTGTATGAAATTGGTTTGTATAAGCTTTTGATTTTTATGTATTTCATTTGATGAATTTTTATTATATATCAAAGTAATTTCTTTTCTTGTTTTTGATCGTAAGAGGACATATGATAAATTATCAGCGAAAATATAGGAAAACTATATAAATATATTTTGTAATTCAAACATTGTTGATCGAGTGATGATTCAGAGATCTAGAATACAACCCTCCCTTTTTTTTACAGCACAGATTTTAAAACATTTTTTTTAACAAAATAATTTGTGAACTGATGTCTAAAACCAAAATCATGAACAATTCTTTCTGTTTTCTAAGTAATGATTTCCAAAGAAATGAATTTCCAATTCTAAATTAAAGTACAATCAAATCTCTTTATCTCAAAGGGACTGAGAAAAAACTTCGGGATAACCGAGGGTATGAGATATCCAAAGTAAAATATACTTAAGGAATAAGTAGTTGAGACTTCAAAATGACTTCAACATATCTATGCTATTTGACGTATCAGTGTTCGAGATACCGATAGAGGTTCAACTGTATATACAAGCACAAGCAAAAAACCAGAAATTAGATGTCATAGTGTGATTTAGAAATTTCAATTATTTATTAAAAAAGGAGTTTCAGAAAGGAGTTACACTCCTTGCTTTCAAGTTGGAAGTCATTTTTCAATAAGAAAAATGGTGTAAAAGCCAAAAATCTCCAGCCTGATAGTGTAAGAGTTCAATCCCGAAATTTAAAGTCCATGAAAGGACTTGATGACAGCTATACATAAAATTTCACATTTCTTCAAAACATGTACTTACCTTAAAAAAGGGAGGAGAGAAATTCAGTTATATATCAAACAAAATAAAAATCTTAATGAATTTTGCTCATTTAAAAAATGATTTAGATAAATAAATGATATGCCTGCATGGACATTTTAATATATTCAAATAAACCAGCTTGCGAAAAACAAATCCATTGGACTTTAAGTCTATAATCACCAATATGCAAGTTATTGAGTCAATATTTCATACTTTATAATGTTTTATAAAGGCTGGTGACTTTGAATTAGAATTATGTAACTAGCACATTTTTTTTAACCAAATAAACTGTCATAAAGCTGATATTAAAATAGCTTTTCGTATGTTAATATATAGTGCTTGTATATAGTAATAAAATCGGAATTATCTGTGGATAGTTAGTATACATAAGGCCAATATTGATTATATTTAACTCATTTCTCAGGTGAGCTTCAAACAAGAAGATAAAATTTTGGAAAAAAAAAATATCAAGGCGATGAAAAATGTTCGCTGTATTCTGATATGCTGTTGATTGGCTGTATTCAGAAGTGCCGTCGATGTCTTTCAAGGATTTTCTTTGCCCTTTTGTGATTAGAATTAATATTGAGTCAGATAGCCTTTTAATGATTGTCAATTTTCATCGTTGCATCAAGGTTAATTATGAGGAGTTGCTGTGAGCCTAATGACACGATGTTGGTTGTTTCTGTAGTGTATAATGAGGCTTTCTATGAGGAGCGGAGCGGCTGGCGTTTGCGGTAGGGGACCGGGTATGGACGATTTATTGGGATTTAAAATGGACGACGCCAAAAGGAACAGACCGTCCAACATCACCTCTGCTCTGGCTGATAGGAAAAAGGAACCTGCCACCTTAATTGCCTGCACTGTCAATTTCAGTCCAAGTGAAATTCATTCACCTCAGGTATTTTTTTTTTCTGATTTATATAAATTTTTATGTAATATAGAAAATTCTGTTCATAACTAGGGAATTTCTATACTTGTTTCACCTGTAAGTCAGGACAGGTATAAAAAATCATCAAGAATGAGCATTTCAATTTTGCTTTAAATGCTTAAGACTGCAATTTTATTATTTTTAAAGAAAATTGTGCTGTCATCTTTTTTTGCATGTCTGTTGTTATTGGTAGGTCTTAAATAAAATTTTAGTAAGATGTTTGAAAATTTAAAAAGTGATACTCTTCTGAGTAGGAGGAATCGTACAAGGTTTTACAAAATTATTTTGATTGTGCTCATTCATTTATATTTGACGTTGGATTACAATGCATCAGACTGAGAATTCCTTGTGAGGATGTCTTTGACTTGCATGTTTTTCACTAGACTAGTCCTGCATGATGACTTTAATTTCAAACTTGATCACTAAATGGTTACTGTCATATTGGTGATTAAATGGAAGTCTTAGGTTACTTATACTCTACATATGACGAAAATTTCAAGTTCTGCAGCTATCCAAAACATTTTAGAATCAATAATCATCAAGTTGAATTTCAAAATTCAGATGCCACTATTCAAACTTGAATCAGTTGCCCACATGGAGCAGTAGTTTTAGCGTCTGCTCTAGAGTCACCAAGTAGGGAGTTGATCCTTAGGTCATGGGTTTGAATTCCACTGTGGGACGTGGAGACCAGTCCTTTGGATAAGATCATATATATCAAGGTCTGGTGTCACAGTAGGTGCTGACACAAAAGATCCCTCACTGTTTAATGGCCATAAGTGCCAAGTATATATAAAGAACAAAATTTGCAGCTCTCCGTTTGCAAATGGTGGCCTCTTCATATGAGTGAAATATTCTCAAGAGGGACATTAGACAACATGCAATCAATCAATCAAATTGAATCAAATATTTTAAAAAATACAGAATCGCCAACTACATTAATACTGATATGACATAGTGCCAGGTTCAGGCAATTTTGCTTCATAATATAAACATAATTCATGTATCTATTATTTTTACAATATGTTTAAAAACCATGAGGACTGAAAAAAACACTTTGCCATAAGTGTCAATTCTGTATAAAAGTGTTCGCTCTAAGCATGTTTTACTGTGGTGTTTCTTTTTAAAACAAAATTCAAAATTTTGCACTTTCTGAGTTAGTACAGTAATTGGTGAATAGGTGACATATAGTCACTAAATTACTCAGGTTACCAGAGTAAAGTGTATATTACAAAGCTTTTGCTATATTATGTAATTTCTGTATTTATCTGAATATTACTTTCCTGGGATGAGCTTTTATGTCCTATTAATGCTTTCGCAATGCAAATGATTTACACAAAGGACCCATAGATACCGAATTACATAATTATACTCAGGTCGCTATTATACAAATAAAGTATATCATTGAGGGAGTCGGCAAGATTTCATTTCCCCTCTAGCAAGCCTATTTCCTGAGGCTTTGGAACATCTCAGTCTGTACTTTTCAGAAGATTAAAAGGAATCACAGGGTGTTCCGAATAGGTGTGTATCAGTTCATCAAACTGACACACCTTTTTGGAGGGAATTAATCAGTTTTTTTACGTTTATTTTTCAAGAAATGAGCAAAATATATCAGTTTACTTTTATGTAGTGAAAAATCAGTGAAGGTAAAATAAATATTAATAATGGACAAAACAGAAATATGGTACTGTTAGTGTACCAGTTCAAAATGACTAAATAATTAAAAGTTGTCAGGTGTAGGTGGAGATATTCAGTCAAGGTATAATTGTCAACATGAGGTCACCAACAAAAAGTTCAAATGACAGAGAAAAACCGTTAGCATTACTAAAAAGTGCAAAAAGGGACCACAGCTCTTGAGTTTTATACTAGTCTAATGGGGCTGTTCAAAGACCCTTTACCTGCAACTCGGGAAAAAAGTTTGCATTTTCCCCATTTAATGTGATAATTTTCCCAATAGTCATTTCTCCTCAAATTAAAAAAAATATAGACTTGCTATATTATACTTGTATTCTTCTGTATTTCAAAATAGAAAACAAACACCAAAAAGCTAAGTTCATATAAAGAAATAGTTTGATTTAAAAGGATTTTCCCCAAATTCCCTAAAATGGTGTTAAGGTGGTTCATTACATCCACAGTTTATTTTAGATTTCATTACAGCATCACATATACGTAGATGTCAAATATCCGAATGGAGGTATTGATATCATAAATATTTATTAGAGAATTTTAAAACTTTTTGGCTCACCTGAGCCGAAGGCTCAAGTGAGCTTTTCTGATCACATTTTGTCCGTCGTCCGTCCGTCTAGCTGTCCGTCCGTCTGTCCGTCTGTCTGTGCGTCTGTAAACTTTTCACATTTTCGACTTCTTCTCAAGAACCACTGGGCCAATTTTGACCAAACTTGGTACAAAGCATCCTTGGGTAAAAGGGGAATTTAAATTGTTAAAATGAAGGGACATATCCCCTCGCAAGGGGAGATAATCAAGAAAAGACAAAAATAGGGTGGGGTCATTAAAAAATCTTCTTCTCAACAACCACTGGGCCAGTAAAGCTGAAACTTATGTGGAAGCATCCTGGGGTAGTGTAGATTCTAAATTGTTCAAATCATGACCCCCAAGGGAAGGGCGGGGCCACAATGGGGAATCAAAGTTTTATATAGAAATATATAGGAAAAATCTTTGAAAATCTTCTTCTCAAGAACCACTGGGCCAGAAAAGCTGAAACTTATATGGAAGCATCCTGGTATAGTGTTGATTCTAAATTGTTCAAATCATGACCCCTGGGGGAAGGGCAGGGCCACAATGGGGAATCAAAGTTTTACATAGAAATATAGAGGAAAAATCTTTGAAAATCTTCTTCTCAAGAACCACTGGGCCAGAAAAGCTGAAACTTATGTGGAAGCATCCTGGTATAATGTAGATTCTAAATAATTCAAATAATGACCCCCGGGGGATGGGTGGGGCCACAATGGGGAATCAAAGTTTTATATAGAAATATATAGGAAAAATCTTTGAAAATCTTCTTCTCAAGAACCACTGGGCCAGAAAAGCTGAAACTTATGTGGAAGCATCCTGGTATAGTGTAGATTCTAAATTGTTCAAATCATGACCCCCAGTGAAAGGGCGGGGCCACAATGGTGTATCAAAGTTTTACATAGAAATATATAGGAAAAATCTTTGAAAATCTTCTTCTCAAGAACCACTGGGCCAGAAAAGCTGAAACTTATGTGGAAGCATCCTGGTATAATGTAGATTCTAAATTGTTCAAATAATGACACCCGGGGGAAGGGCGGGGCCACAATGGGGAATCAAAAGTTTTATATAGAAATATAGAGGAAAAATCTTTGAAAATTTTCTTCTCAAGAACCACTGGGCCAGAAAAAGTGAAGCTTATGTGGAAGCATTCTGGGGTAGTGTAAATAATAAATTGTAGGAATCATGACCCCCGGGGGAAGGGCGGGGCCATTATAGGGAATCAAAGATTTACATAGAAATATATAGGAAAAATCTTTGAAAATCTTCTTCTCAGGAACCACTGGGCCAAAAAAGCTGAAACATATGTGCCCATGGAAGGATCATGGGGTAGTGTAGATTTCAAAATGTCTAAATTATGATCAGTGGGGTAGGGTGGGGATGCATTATGTATAACAAGGGTGAAATCTGGTAAAGAACAGAATGGTCAAAGCTTCTCAAGTGAGCGATGTGGCCCGTGGGCCTCTTGTTTCTAATTTTAGTTAAATGTTTTATTGCAAGTTTATTTTTATCAGAATTTCAGAACTTTTAGTGTCAAATGATGGACATCTTCTCTAGACAAATACATACAATGAAAATACCTCATAATACCTAATATTAATTTTATTAGAAAAAATAGTTTTCTCCTAAAAAAACAATAAATGCCAATATCTTTTTAATCTGTGCATAAAATATATTAAGAGAATGAGTTCTGAAGAAACAAGGAATGTGTTTTAATGAATTGAATGTGAAAAATTGAATGAAGAATGTTTTAACGAAATGAAAATTCCAGTTTATAAAATATTTGGTATAAAAAGTCCACTATCAAGAGTTATCTTTCCTAATTACTCAAGACTCAAAACACTTAAAGTAATATACGCTATAACGTGCGCCATTTTAAAATACGGCTGGAAATTTATATATTTTGTTTACCAATAAAAGTTAGGAAAATGCTGTAAATTACACCATTTAAATAAAATTCGTTATAAAGTTATCAAATTATAATTATTTATTATCCTGCAAGGAGAATAATGTCTATTTTTAAGTAAATCCACCACGTGACGCCGTCGCCACTTTTAGATTGATAAACAAACACGGCGTCAAGAAAACGAGGTAAGCCCTTTGAGATACAACTCACTTTTGACATGGATGGCGTGTTACTATTAATATAACTTATCTTTAAATGTAATCAGTATCAACCATCTATACTCTGTTATGACGCATATTAACCTTTTATTAATAATCGTCAAAATGCAACGTGCCTCGTTGTCTATAATTTCCCGTGGACATACGTGTCTATATTTAGACCTACTGTTTACGCACTTCCTTTATCAATATTCATGAAAAGACTGAATTCTTGATTGCAGATATTGCTTTATTGTTCTGTTATTAGAACGAGTTTTATAGTTAAATTTTGTGGAAATATTATTTTTTCATTACACTTTATGTGTTTCAAATCATTTAATCATTTTGTTTCACATACAAATCGGCATCCATATGGCGTATATTACTTTAAAGGAATGTTTAAACATTACATCTAAAATTCAGAACAGAGCTTTAAACTTCCAGAGTATATGTTTAAATCAATAAAGCAGATATATAAATTAACACCAAAACAGTTAATAGTGCAAGTAAATAACATTTTTAATTTCAACAACATTGTAGATTTTAAGTCTAATTTCCTCCATACAAACTTGTCATTGATTGATAGAGCTCAATTGCTTCACTATGAAATTGCACATTACTTGTTTGGCAAAGATTTGGCTGTTTTTCTTTTGTTTCTGTATAAAAGCAACCCTTCTTGGTTTATGCATAATGAATCCATGACTTTGTTTTCACTGTTTATTTAACACCGCATGTTTCTCCTATTTTTAAGATGTTTTAAAGGTCAGGGTCATATTATAGAGATACCTGTACAATTCGTCCTGAGAGGAAAACGGTCGAAACAATGGAGGTTTATTTTTTTGTGTAGTACGTCTTCAAAAAGTGGTGTAATGAGCCTCCTTAATTATCCCTATTTTTATGGCCATGACCCCATGCAGTCCCTAAAAGTACAGTGAAACTTGTCTAATCTGGTTGTTGTGTATTCTGAAATCTTGTCTAATTCGAAGTTATAACTTTAAGTAATTTTCAGTGAATTCATTTGTTTAGAATGTTTTATCCGGAATTTTTTCATATCTGGCCGATTTCTATGGAACAGGGAGTGTACAGATTAGACAACTTTTCTTGGGCAACAATGGGTGGATGGGAGGGGGGATGAAAGTTTGTATGCATTTGTATAGGTGTATGAAAGATCTTTCAAATATCTTCTTGTCATAAAGTAAAAATTGCAGGGGTGTGCAATTAGAAAAATCAATAACTAGCCCACGGACTAGTGGCATCTATAAAGTTACTAGCCCCAAGTGAAAAGTTACTAGCCCAAATATAGGGGCAAAAATTAAAATAAAAAACTATACGTTGAAAAGAAATTAATTGTTGATAAAGTCAGGGTACTGAGGTCATTCTTTTTAAAATTAAAGTTTAATTCTCACTATGAAATTAAATCATGTATAAATTATAATGAAAGAAGATTAAAATGAATTTAAATATAAAATTATCTTTCGTTTTTCTGAACAATGCACTAGCTCATTTAGAATGAAATTTAATTCATTTTGTTTTCATCTTAAATCATTAAATACACTATAAATATATTTTATGTGAGTCATAAAACACTTATCTTTCAGTTGATTGAGTGATCGTAAATAATTTAATGAGATATCTGCATGTATTTACCATAAACGAAAAAATAGAGGAAATTCGGATTAGGAAAAAACGATCGTTTTTGGAAGTAAATAAGTCAGGTAGTGCTGCAAAACAGATAAGATTATGGAGATTTATTGAGAGTAGGAGCATGTTTTCAGAAAAATTTTCACTGGTTGGGAATTTGATAGCAAAAACGAGTGAAAATACAGGTTGTGCTTTTCATGTATTGCGTGTGTAGTTATAATTTTTACTAGCCCAACGGGCTACCTCCATGCAGAAAATCACTAGTTCGACCCCAAAAAGTGGTAGCCCCGGGCGTCGGGCGATGCTAATTGCACACCCCTGAATTGATGGAATATGTCAAAACTAGTATTGCAAGCATCTGTATTGTGTATATATAGAATACCAGAATTTCTGGTATGTTGAAGTCGTGATCGAATGGCCATGAGGAGCCACTAACAGCTAGGATATTTCAAAGATTTACACAGAATTTTTACAAGCTTAAGGAAATAGAGCTAGGGATCAGTCATTATAGTGTATGATAGAATTCAAAATATATAGAGAATATAATCTCAATCTATACTCATAAAGTCTTTGATCAGCATAGTTGTACACATTAAATTGCTCTATCCTTGAATATCTTTACAGAAATGGATGTAAGATTGATTTACATTAAATGTATATTTATTTTCAATTGAACCTAATTGAATTTTAAAGAGCTTCCATAGTATAAAAAACAATGTACCCAAAGAATATGTTCCAACTGGATTATCTTCTTTACAGTACAGAGATGAATTTTATAGGGCTTCATTTTGGCATGAAATGCAAGATCTGGAATCAATTCTTATAACCTGATGTATTTTATGTGTATGCGTTGAGCAGAAATCTTCTTTAAAAGAACTTTGGACCCCTTTTATTGGAATTGGAGCAAAGGCAAGCGAGCAGCTTGATCTTTTGGTCTTGATTTATTGAGAAATTCATATTCGATGAACTTGCAATGTTTTGAAAAATTCTGTCGTAGAAATTATCTTGTATCGAATGCATTTTTAGTGTCAGGAATGTTAATAAATGCAATTACCAAGTTGTAATAATTTTCTCCAATAACGATCGTAAAAGAAATGGTTTAACATTAATTGAATCTATTACTTCATATTGATATTGGATAAGTCTGTCTGAATCACTGGTTAATGTCTTAGTTTGGTTTGCAAAGAGGAATTTAGGGGAATAAGGAGATAAAAAGTGCTTACATTAAAGCCATTACAAGGAATTTTTCTCTGTATAATTAAAAAAAAATTCTATCATGAAATATGACTAGTAAATTGAATTAAATCTATTCATGCAGTTAAGTGTGGTAAAAACTATATAATTCTGTTAGAATATTATGGAGTTTGAAATCCAGGATAACAATTTATTACTAGAATTTTATCCTCTTTAGCATTCTATTTCTGTGATAAAGAGCAGCACGAATGATGACTTTATCACACCTTAGGAATAATGTTTGATTTGCATCAATATAACTCCCACAAACAAAACTATAGGATTCAAATTACTTCGTCCATCTGTCTGTTTCCAAATCATTTCTTATAGATATCAGTATGTGACTCAAGGTTAATATTTTTGTTCTGGTGCCCAAACTTTATTATCCCCTCGCAACAGATTGGGGGCCGGATATAGTAATGCAAAAATGTGTGTTTATTTTTGAGTGAGTTAATTCTGCATGTACTTTGTGAAAAGGAATTAAGTGATTTAGTTTTTTGCTTAGGAATTGATGTTGAGTGCTGCCTTAATTTATATACATATTCTCTTTGTGAGGGGATGCTCCATATTGTTTAATGAAAGTCTGTATATATGCATCTTGAATTTATAAAGTGATTATTGGAAGTACTTGTGAACATTGAAGTTCGTTCAGGCATAGCAACTTTGATGCCTGCTTGGGACAAGGTTAACTTCCTTACAAAAAGTAAGAGAAGAAAACAAATTTTAAATCATTTAATTTATTTCAGGAGCAATCAAAAACAGTGAAAATTAAAGAACACATTTCGGAAACAAAGTCTACTGTATTTCAGTTTGGTGTCTTAATAGCTAACATGGTAACTCAGATATCTGGTGTGTAGAAGTATAAATTCGGCCATTGATGGGTGAAATAAAATTTCATGTAAATGTCAATGTTTTGAAGATTTGTTTTGACTTTTTACAATTATGTTACTGACAGGTGAGCATTTTGGTCCACAGGTTTCATATACAACTAAGAATAAAAAAAATTGTCTTAATTTGCATGATGTAGATGCAAACCCATGTAGACGAGATGAATTGTTGTTTTGAAGAGCCTATAATTTCATTTCATGAGTTGAAGTCAGAATTAATAACCATGTGTCACTGAACATACTGTAATTTCATAAAAGAATGGATGATAAAAAGTACATTTTTACCTGTATCAAGTTTATAGCTTGGTTAACCAGTTAGAATGAACTCCATTTGATACTATATGATATTGAATCCTTTCATGGTGAGTACAGTTAGCCTTTTTATGTCACTTGAGTCGTGTGACTTATATGTTATATATATATATATTTTATCAATCCTTTTGCATTGTGTAATATCCCCATAACTATTACATATATAGATATTTAATTTATTCTCAAAAATACTACTATAGTTTCAATAAAATGTATTTCTAAGAGAGTTTATTTTTGAGGAGTAGCTAGGGGGACAAGAATTATGGATACTGAGGACTCCTTGCCATTGAGACTTTAATAAGCATGATAAAGGTGGTATCAAAACCTGAAATAAGAACCTTGGTTAAAGTTCAGGTCCTCTATATGTCCCTCAATACTGAGTACATTTGAGTGGGTGGGGCTATTGCTTTTATATTTGACTGGTATATTCTTTTTTGGGTACCACTAAATGACCTATTTTCCTTGACCTTCTTTTTTCAAAAACATCACTAACTTCATTGGCCATCACTTTTGAAAAGTTGGCAGTAGGTCTTCCATACTTCACTTGTGTATTCTCTGTGATAAAAACTTTCATTGGGCATAAATATTATGACTTTTTTGACCTTGACCTTAGAGAGAGTTTAACCCAATTTAAAAAAGAAAACTTTAACCTTGGTCATAACTGAACAGATAGAACTAGGGCTTTCATACTTCACCTGTGTATACCTTTTGACAACACCTTCCTTTTTATACCAACAATTTTGACCTTGACCTTTGGAGTTTATTAGACTTCAGCCCTTGTCATATGCTGCCATACAGGGACACACAAACACATTTTGTTTCCTGTATATTCCTATGAAAAATTATCATTTCTATTGTGGCAAATATCATATTCTAAAATCAACAATTGGTCATGAAGTCAATTTAAAGCTCATGACCTTGAGACATGCTTGTAGGTCAGTCAAAGTTGGTCTTATCCCTTGTGAGGCAATGAAAGGTGATAAACCAAGAGGCAAATTCCTAATTGCAGTTTTCAATTAATCTCACAGTCCACTTGGTACCACAAGACAAGAAAATCTATACACAGACAAGTGAGATTGATGTCTTGCCTTTTGAATTACACTGTACAATATAAACAGGGCACACATCAAATTAAGATGTCCCAGGAGAGGTTAGTATTTCACCTTATTTTTGTGAAGTATAAACTTGCCCTTATTGAGACATTGATAAATATTTGGGATGCTGAAGGGGGGAACTCACTAAGACACAACTGTTTCTGAAGTATAAGACTAAAAGTGTCCCCAAATTAAGACTGATGGAAGTTTGGCAAGGTATAGATGAATCTTCCTGAAACTTGGCATTTGGACTGGTACACCCACAAGGGCACTAATAAAATGTAATCTTAAGAAAGGTATAGAGAAAAAGAAAAACCACTCCAAGGTGTCTGTTGAGTGGGAACTGTCTTAAATGATACTGATTTTTATGTTTGGACGGATCTAGCTGAAACTTGGCATTGGGATTTAATAAAGGAGGAATTTGTGATGAGTCTGACTAGGTGTCTATGTTATTATGTTCTATTTATGTGTTGATTGGATTATTGTGGACATGCTTGACATCGATACAGCTGTTTTGTGTGGATTTTTTTTGGAAAGATCAGATGCCAGAGTATGCAACATTATTGTTATTGCTGTACATTTTCATTAAACCCCGGGCAGCGGTAGTCACTACCGCATTTTCTATGGGAGGAGCTTATCTAGATAACACAGAGCAGCTGGATATATTTAGCATCACTTTTCCTTATCAGCTGATAAGCACATGGCTTATCTGATAATCTGTTGACCATTGCTTCTACAGTTTACCAGTGAAAAGGCATAAATACTAACAAATAATTTATTAATTTAGCTTTCAGTTAATTAAATATAACAGTGAAAATGTTTACTAATAAATTATGCATGCAAAAAACAATTAATTAATTATGTTTACCATTTAAATTATAATTCAATATAATGTATTAACAAGATTGCTCCATGGATTTGTAACAGTTAAAAACCTAATTTTGAATCGGACTAGCAATCAGGTACGCAAACACACTATCACACTCGGTAGAGTGAACTGATAATTTTATCCCACAGCATCAGTGTAAATTTATTAGTTTTTGGCACAAGATTTTTATGTCCAGATCTAGCTCTTGGTCGTCTAGCATCCTCATAATTACTTATTGAAGTATACTCCCGGTCTACATTCTCATTCCAGTCTAGAACAGCCATGTGAGATCGTCGTTTGTACTCCTCATCACCGAATTTTATACGCTTATCATGGTAAATCTAGCTGCAGATCTGTAGCTCTCCGAAAAAAAAAATATTAATAGACCGGAGAGCTACAGTGCCACCCATTGAAAAAACTGTATATTTATTGCGCACAAAAAAATGCGCTCGGTTTTCGATTTATTTTCCCATGTTTTTAAAACTGCAATCTTAAAATATTACTAACCGTATGTTCCTAACACATTCTTTCGCTGTTTCCAAAACCAAACATTCCTCATAATTGTTGTTAATAGTCCTCCTGATCCTGATATTGTAGTCATCGAACATATCTTTTATTTATACTGCCATTTTGGTTTCAAAGATAATTCGGTCGAATATGCTTCGTTCAGATGTCAACTACGAGAGTAATTGATAAAGGAGAGAGGAATTTTTTGGAATCTTCCCTTTTTTGCAGTTGAGGTAAGAATTTGGAAGAATTTATCAAGAACCGAGCGCATTTTTTTGTGCGCAATAAATATACAGTTTATTCAATGGGTGGCACTGTAGCTCTCCGGTCTATCAATATTTTTTTCGGAGAGCTACAGTTCTGCAGCTAGGTAAATCAGAAGAGCATTATTAAAAGATTCCACATAATTAGTATCAATACAATTCACATAATCATTCGGAGTTTTGTAAATTCGTAGTTTTCTTATTTCATTTCTTAAAATTCTTTCTGCATCTGAATCCTTGAGAACATGTTTGGATGGTTCGTAGTTGGGATCACATCTACATCTCGATTCTGTGGAACAATTTTCATGATTATTCTTATAATGTTCAACAATGTTGTACAACAATTCTCGCAATTTTTTTTGATGATCCTTGGCAGTTTTTCATGGCATAATAAGTATGTGTTTTAATGGATGCAACTTTATCTGACAGATCTGGATGCCATGTAATACCTCTGTATTTTAATGGGCCATTTGCAATTTTCTTCATTTCTTTGCTAACATTCTTACTAGCATGCCATGTATCGTTTGCATTTGTCACAGATGGCTTATTTACAGACAAAAATTTGTTCACACTTGCATTTCTGTCGTGACCATGGACATTGACAGAAACATCCCTCTCTTCAAAATGGCTGTAAAGAAGTTCAACTCCTTTCATCTCATGTCTTTGACTTACAGGGTCGTCTTGCCTTGTAACAACCTCCAGTCCAACAACCCGATGGTGGGTTTGGCCTATTGCAACAACATCTGACTGGGCTGCATTTCTTCTCCAACCATAGCGGGCATCTGTCATGATATTTATCCCATTATATTGAGTCCCATTCTCTTCTGATTTTAGAATTTCTGTTGCTACTTCTTCATTAATTGCGTCACTTACGGACTCCTCGGCCATTTCTTTAGTCAAAGAACAATAAAGATCATGCTGGCCTTCAAATGCGCTTTCTGGTATGGTCCCTATATTGCCAGCCTCACAGAGTCGCTTATACTGGCTATACCGTAATCCTGTTGCATAGACAGAATGCATCATTCTCAGGTTTGCAAGAAAAATTCCACCTGGCAAATGTTGTGACGAATCTGCCGAAATCAAGTGATTTTCCTTGCAGGTAAATGTCACCTTAGCGGTATGACCAAACCTTTGTAATTTCTTTATGTCCAAAAACTCCTGACAAGTTTGGCTATGATGTTGTATTCCAGAACAAATATTTCTCATTGCAGAATACGATGTTAAAAACATATCCTCATTTGTTGCCTTTTGGTCACATGGTAAATACGGTTGAAAGTTAAGGTTTTCCTGTTGCGGTGCAGTATCTGTTAATCCATGCATTTGGATGAAAAAGTCAAATACATTGTTCAGTAACTGCTCATTTGTTACAGATGACACTCTTTCAGCCAAAAAAAAGTTTTATTTTGTCCATCTTGTTAACGTTGTAGACAGAAACTTTTTCTTCTTCAGATTTCACGTAAAATCTTATACATCCTGTAACAAGTGGGTTTTCTGGGACTTTTCGCCTTTCATTCCTAACTTTCATTTTTTCTCCAGCATCAGATCTTTCTCCCTTGCTGTTCTCTATTCTCATCTCGTATTCTCTTTGTTGCTTGTTCATCCATCTTTACTTACTTCTTATCATGTAATAACAGACTTAGTAAATATGCAAGGAAATTGTCTATAAAGTCAGCAGGTGGTATAAGATCTACTTTGGTCAGTATGGGGTGCGATGGGGTAGTCAGAATTGAATATAAAATTAGGAATTTATACAACATGCCATCATATTGTGCGTTCCTTTTTTAATCTACATATTTTTATTGATATTTATAATAAGTATACATTTATTGTTATGGCTTACTTAAAATATATTTACAAAAGTGTGTAGCTTTGTGACACAAAAATGTGGCCTCCTTTTTGTTACTCAGCATCTCTAACCATAAGACAAGAACACTTCAGAAGATAGAGGGTAATGTAATAAAAACAGTGCATGTCACTGCATGATCTAGACAATGTTATAAACAATTCGGACGTAACATTTTAATAAGAATCGGTAGTATACAAAATATCTAAATTATCAATAAATAAGTTTAGAAAAAAATCTTTGCGGACAGTAATATGCACTACATTTTGATGCCACCATACCCTTGACTTATATCAACTCTTCCAAAGCACATGCTGTGAAGTTTGGCAGGAAGACTTCTCAATGGTCAGTCAGTTTTCTTTGTCTTGACCATTCCATTGGAAGCCATATCAGTGAAGGAGTTATCATCGTGTTTTGCTAATTTTTTGTGTTATGTCTGAAACAAGGAGACAAGTTTGTTTAAATCTTACAGAAGTTGAACTCAATTCCATCCAAGCTTTGTTTTCACATAGTGAATGGGATTTTGATTCTTGTGTTGTTTTCAATAACTAGTCAGAGGGAAATACTGATGAAGAGATAAGACCTGCTGTAAACCAAGAGATAATAGTCTGCAGCACAAGTGAAAATCCTGGCCGGAATGAGGAGCAGCAAGCAGCGGATGGTAATCCTGGACATGGAGATGATGATGTAATCCCACAGGTCAATGGCCAGGAATGCATACATTGTTTTTGCCATCCATGTGTGACCACAAACAGACAGAGCTGGCTTGGAAATGGCGCACCACCCCATGACCGGAATTCCGCAGGAAAACCAAATATAAAAAGTTTTGGACAATGATGTCAAGAAGATATGCATGGAATCATCCGCGATACATTGCCAAGAAAGCAGAAAAACTAAATCAAGGTGGCAATGTGACGGACAATACAGTGTGGACACTCCGAGAAATAATGCCCGAATGTGTTTTGTCTCTAGTGAGGAACTTGTATCCTAATCCTTCAGGGAGACCGTACATGGGACACAAGTGGACATGAAAACTATATTAAAATTATGCAACTGATGTGAATTAACAAACTTTTTTCAGTATTTATTAATTATTTTTGTTTAATTATTGATTGGGCATGGATATATTCAATACAACATGGAATATCACTGCAGTAAGTGGCTAATAAATTTGTTTCTGTATTCACATGGCTCTGTTTGTTTACATCTCTGCTTTGTTGATTACAATTCAGTATGACCTGGGGTCACCATTCCATATAAAGAGCAGAGGTAAATTTGAAATCGGTTCACTTCAGATGTTTTGATGTATATTTTGGCAAATAAAAAAATTATTCAATGAAGATTTTTTCATACAGGGATAGCTAGATAGGAAATGTGTTACTGTGCCAAATTTTGAGACAATACAACATAATAAGATGTGATTACTTTTCAAAACATCTCTGCTCAGCTGAACATGTAGGAGAATATGTGATTTTCAAAATTTAGCTCCTCCCATTTCCTTTTATACTCCAGGCCTGGGTTTAAACCCCGGGCAGCGGTAGTCACTACCGCATTTTCTATGGGAGGAGCTTATCTAGATAACACAGAGCAGCTGGATATATTTAGCATCACTTTTCCTTATCAGCTGATAAGCACATGGCTTATCTGATAATCTGTTGACCATTGCTTCTACAGTTTACCAGTGAAAAGGCATAAATACTAACAAATAATTTATTAATTTAGCTTTCAGTTAATTAAATATAACAGTGAAAATGTTTACTAATAAATTATGCATGCAAAAAACAATTAATTAATTATGTTTACCATTTAAATTATAATTCAATATAATGTATTAACAAGATTGCTCCATGGATTTGTAACAGTTAAAAACCTAATTTTGAATCGGACTAGCAATCAGGTACGCAAACACACTATCACACTCGGTAGAGTGAACTGATAATTTTATCCCACAGCATCAGTGTAAATTTATTAGTTTTTGGCACAAGATTTTTATGTCCAGATCTAGCTCTTGGTCGTCTAGCATTCTCATAATTACTTATCGAAGTATACTCCCGGTTTACATTCTCATTCCAGTCTAGAACAGCCATGTGAGATCGTCGTTTGTACTCCTCATCACCGAATTTTATACGCTTATCATGGTAAATCTAGCTGCAGATCTGTAGCTCTCCGAAAAAAAAAATATTAATAGACCGGAGAGCTACAGTGCCACCCATTGAAAAAACTGTATATTTATTGCGCACAAAAAAATGCGCTCGGTTTTCGATTTATTTTCCCATGTTTTTAAAACTGCAATCTTAAAATATTACTAACCGTATGTTCCTAACACATTCTTTCGCTGTTTCCAAAACCAAACATTCCTCATAATTGTTGTTAATAGTCCTCCTGATCCTGATATTGTAGTCATCGAACATATCTTTTATTTATACTGCCATTTTGGTTTCAAAGATAATTCGGTCGAATATGCTTCGTTCAGATGTCAACTACGAGAGTAATTGATAAAGGAGAGAGGAATTTTTTGGAATCTTCCCTTTTTTGCAGTTGAGGTAAGAATTTGGAAGAATTTATCAAGAACCGAGCGCATTTTTTTGTGCGCAATAAATATACAGTTTATTCAATGGGTGGCATGTAGCTCTCCGGTCTATCAATATTTTTTTCGGAGAGCTACAGTTCTGCAGCTAGGTAAATCAGAAGAGCATTATTAAAAGATTCCACATAATTAGTATCAATACAATTCACATAATCATTCGGAGTTTTGTAAATTCGTAGTTTTCTTATTTCATTTCTTAAAATTCTTTCTGCATCTGAATCCTTGAGAACATGTTTGGATGGTTCGTAGTTGGGATCACATCTACATCTCGATTCTGTGGAACAATTTTCATGATTATTCTTATAATGTTCAACAATGTTGTCCAACAATTCTCGCAAATTTTTTGATGATCCTTGGCAGTTTTTCATGACATAGTAAGTATGTGTTTTAATGGATGCAACTTTATCTGACAGATCTGGACGCCATGTAATACCTCTGTATTTTAATGGGTCATTTGCAATTTTCTTTATTTCTTTTCTAACATTTTACTAGCATGCTATGTATCGTTTGCATTTGTCACAGATGGCTTATTTACAGACAAAAATTTGTTCACACTTGCATTTCTGTCGTGACCATGGACATTGACAGAAACATCCCCTCTCTTCAAAATGGCTGTAAAGAAGTTCAACTCCTTTCATCTCATGTCTTTGACTTACAGGGTCGTCTTGCCTTGTAACAACCTCCAGTCCAACAACCCGATGGTGGGTTTGGCCTATTGCAACAACATCTGACTGGGCTGCATTTCTTCTCCAACCATAGCGGGCATCTGTCATGATATTTATCCCATTATATTGAGTCCCATTCTCTTCTGATTTTAGAATTTCTGTTGCTACTTCTTCATTAATTGCGTCACTTACGGACTCCTCGGCCATTTCTTTAGTCAAAGAACAATAAAGATCATGCTGGCCTTCAAATGCGCTTTCTGGTATGGTCCCTATATTGCCAGCCTCACAGAGTCGCTTATACTGGCTATACCGTAATCCTGTTGCATAGACAGAATGCATCATTCTCAGGTTTGCAAGAAAAATTCCACCTGGCAAATGTTGTGACGAATCTGCCGAAATCAAGTGATTTTCCTTGCAGGTAAATGTCATCTTAGCGGTATGACCAAACCTTTGTAATTTCTTTATGTCCAAAAACTCCTGACAAGTTTGGCTATGATGTTGTATTCCAGAACAAATATTTCTCATTGCAGAATACGATGTTAAAAACATATCCTCATTTGTTGCCTTTTGGTCACATGGTAAATACGGTTGAAAGTTAAGGTTTTCCTGTTGAGGTGCAGTATCTGTTAATCCATGCATTTGGATGAAAAAGTCAAATACATTGTTCAGTAACTGCTCATTTGTTACAGATGACACTCTTTCAGCCAAAAAAAAGTTTTATTTTGTCCATCTTGTTAACGTTGTAGACAGAAACTTTTTCTTCTTCAGATTTAACGTAAAATCTTATACATCCTGTAACAAGTGGGTTTTCTTGGACTTTTCGCCTTTCATTCCTAACTTTCATTTTTTTCTCCAGCATCAGATCTTCTTTTCTTTCTCCCTTGCTGTTCTCTATTCTCATCTCGTATTCTCTTTGTTGCTTGTTCATCCATCTTTACTTACGTCTTATCATGTAATAACAGACTTAGTAAATATACAAGGAAATTGTCTATAAAGTCAGCAGGTGGTATAAGATCTACTTTGGTCAGTATGGGGTGCCATGGGGTAGTCAGAATTGAATATAAAATTAGGAATTTATACAACATGCCATCATACTGTGTGTTTCTTTTTTATTCTACATATTTTTATTGATATTATAATAAGTATACATTTATTTTTATGGCTTACTTAAAATATATTTACAAAAGTGTGTAGCTTTGTGACACAAAAATGTGGCCTCCTTTTTGTTACTCAGCATCTCTAACCATAAGACAAGAACACTTCAGAAGATAGAGGGTAATGTAATAAAAACAGTGCATGTCACTGCATGATCTAGACAATGTTATAAACAATTCGGACGTAACATTTTAATAAGAATCGGTAGTATACAAAATATCTAAATTATCAATAAATAAGTTTAGAAAAAAATCTTTGCGGACAGTAATATGCACTACATTTTGATGCCACCATACCCTTGACTTATATCAACTCTTCCAAAGCACATGCTGTGAAGTTTGGCAGGAAGACTTCTCAATGGTCAGTCAGTTTTCTTTGTCTTGACCATTCCATTGGAAGCCATATCAGTGAAGGAGTTATCATCGTGTTTTGCTAATTTTTTGTGTTATGTCTGAAACAAGGAGACAAGTTTGTTTAAATCTTACAGAAGTTGAACTCAATTCCATCCAAGCTTTGTTTTCACATAGTGAATGGGATTTTGATTCTTGTGTTGTTTTCAATAACTAGTCAGAGGGAAATACTGATGAAGAGATAAGACCTGCTGTAAACCAAGAGATAATAGTCTGCAGCACAAGTGAAAATCCTGGCCGGAATGAGGAGCAGCAAGCAGCGGATGGTAATCCTGGACATGGAGATGATGATGTAATCCCACAGGTCAATGGCCAGGAATGCATACATTGTTTTTGCCATCCATGTGTGACCACAAACAGACAGAGCTGGCTTGGAAATGGCGCACCACCCCATGACCGGAATTCCGCAGGAAAACCAAATATAAAAAGTTTTGGACAATGATGTCAAGAAGATATGCATGGAATCATCCGCGATACATTGCCAAGAAAGCAGAAAAACTAAATCAAGGTGGCAATGTGACGGACAATACAGTGTGGACACTCCGAGAAATAATGCCCGAATGTGTTTTGTCTCTAGTGAGGAACTTGTATCCTAATCCTTCAGGGAGACCGTACATGGGACACAAGTGGACATGAAAACTATATTAAAATTATGCAACTGATGTGAATTAACAAACTTTTTTCAGTATTTATTAATTATATTTGTTTAATTATTGATTGGGCATGGATATATTCAATACAACATGGAATATCACTGCAGTAAGTGGCTAATAAATTTGTTTCTGTATTCACATGGCTCTGTTTGTTTACATCTCTGCTTTGTTGATTACAATTCAGTATGACCTGGGGTCACCATTCCATATAAAGAGCAGAGGTAAATTTGAAATCGGTTCACTTCAGATGTTTTGATGTATATTTTGGCAAATAAAAAAATTATTCAATGAATATTTTTTCATACAGGGATAGCTAGATAGGAAATGTGTTACTGTGCCAAATTTTGAGACAATACAACATAATAAGATGTGATTACTTTTCAAAACATCTCTGCTCAGCTGAACATGTAGGAGAATATGTGATTTTCAAAATTTAGCTCCTCCCATTTCCTTTTATACTCCAGGCCTGGGTTTAAGCGTCTAGATATACACTATGTTGTCCTTTACAATGTATGGGTTATGAGACAGTGATTCCTTAATGCCCTGTCTTTTACAAGTTTTTTTTGGTGATATCAGGCAGTTTTGTTCAAGGCGGAATTTCTGTTTAGATCAAATATTTGTGTTCATCAGTTAAAGCAATATTTTGTGTTTCGTGGGCTTAAAATTCTTGGAATGACTTTATATACAATATATGAGACTTATGGAGAAATATATGAACTCTGTGACAGAGAGGGAAAAGAGGAGAGAATTATTAATTATCAGGTAAATTTATCTTAATTATTGAGGATGAAAAAATGACTTCTTTGGGGAAAATATGGAAAATTGTATATATTGTATACAGTGGAGCCTCATTTATCTGGACGCTTTGGTTCCTAGTCAATTTGTCCGGATATATGTGAAGCGTCCGGATACCTGAATTAACAGTTAAACAATACAAAATAACGTTAAAAAATTTTGTTCCAATGAAAAATCGTCCGGATACTGAAGCATCGGGATATCTGAAGGTCCACTGTATATGTTCTGTGTAAATTTCATTCAATAATGAATTTTACCTCAGCATGTACAGTTTATTTATCCACTAGGTGCATTTAGTTGAATTAATAAAATAATGCTTGCAGTTTCTATGTATATATTAAATATAAATGTATAAATTGCGCAGAAGAAATAAATATCAAGTCTTAATAATATTTGCAGTCATGGATATTTTTAGATTAATCATGTATGCAAAGGGTAATTTTGCAGCCTTGCTATTAAAATTGGAAAAAGTTTCTTTGCTGCTGCAGTTTTATATTCCATGATAAATGTAATTTTCATTGCAATCCAATTGGGTATCAGATTTAGCTTCTAAAGACTGAAAATGACTTCAATTTCCACTATTCAAGGGCAAAATTCCTTGAATAATACTAAAAAAATTTTAAACTTGCATTATTTCAGTGTGGTTGGAAATTTAATCATTTCGCATAAGAATTTGCTATTCTTTGATTTTGATTCACTGATGTAAGCTAGTTCTCCCTTTCTTCGATTGTAGACTAGTTTGTGGATAAAGTTTCTTGATCATCCTTGTTAATTTTTTTTTTTTGAGATGACAACAGAATCCCTAAAACTAATTTGTGGATAACGTTTCTGATCATCATTGTTATTTTTTTTTTTTAGATGGCCACAGAGTCCCTAGAACATCGTGAGGAGGAGGAAGAGGAATGTTCGGTGGACGGTTACGACCCGGGTCTAGAGAATACGGCCCGGTCCTCCCCCCTCCATCTCTCCGACACCGCGCTGTCGGGTCACACAGAGGAACACTGCTCCTGGGACAGGCAGCTGGAATACATCCTGGCCTGCTGTAGCTTTGTCAACGGCGTGGACAGCATTCTGTGGTTTCCAAAGATGGCTGCTTCACATGGGGGAGGTTTGTAATAAGTGAAGAAAATTGCACAAGATGTTAAGTATGGTCATATTTTTGGAAAATCAAGAAAAAGGAAAAAATTAACATGACTTTAAGTTAATAAACTGATTGTTGGGTAAGCTATATAGGTGCCAAAGTTTTAGAGCCATTCAATGTTACGTAGATTCAGAAGTAAAATAAACAAGAGGAGTTTGCTTGATCACTCTCTCTCCCCTGACTGAATTTGACAATCTTTTATGAGAAAAGTGCAAGCAACTGTGGTTTCAGATGATTTTCAGTTGGAAAGTCTGATTCTATAGTTTATGTAATTGTATTACAAATGTAATTTAGTTCTGCTTAGCAATATAATTGTAAAATAGAAATGGAAATCTTCCAAGAAAAGCAATAAATCTGCAAAGCAGAGGAAACTTTTCATTATCTCATCTCATATCTCATTAAACAAAGTACATTAAGTTATGATTAGAATTTTTTTATAGGTGTGTTTTTTGTGATTTACCTGTTGCTGACCTTGACCTGTGGGTTCCCTCTACTTTATATGGAGACCACTCTGGGTCAGTATGCCAGAGGGGGACCAGTCATAGCCTGGGGCGTGGTGCCTTTATTCAGAGGTAAGCCCCAATTCCCCAGCGTTATAGCTTATACTCAGGTTAAGCCCAGATTCCCCAGCGTTATAGCTTATACTCAAGTTAAGCCCAGATTCCCCAGTGTTATAGCTTATACTCAGGTGAACAGTGTTCACACAGTCTGCTAGCTATATAGGCCTGATTTTAAAGCTTGCTAGGTTGTGAAAGGGGGGATTTTGAAGTTAATTTAAATGATTAGTGTGTCATTTAACAATTAAATATAACAGTTACAAGGCATAATAAAACATACAGTATAAAAGTCACCACTTTGACAAAAGTAGGTATATAAACATGTAGAGAAACCTGCCCCCAAAATGAACTTTGTATTCAAAATATAGGAAAAGATATTTTCTGAAGAAAAAATAGTAATGTTTTTCCCCTTTTAAAGCTAGATTTTCAAGGGTTAGAATTTTCAAGTTAAATAAGCCAGTTGATACATGCAATGTCCTTGAACAGCATTGGATTTTTTTTTCAAAATGGCATCCTTTCCGATGGCTTTCTCGACAGGATGAGAGAAGATAAAAGGAGAAAGTAGGCAAGGCATTCTTCGGTGTTCCTTTATAATGTAATGATGAAACGATGCCCAAATGACCGTGATAAAAGTTAAAAGATTTAAATTATCAGAGTGCAGCGTCATCATCATCTCTTAGCCTTTTTTCCTCCATGATAATGCATATTTCAAAAGAATAGATCTTCCTTTGTAGGGTATTGACTCCGCCGCTTCTTTAAGTTAATTCATTGTTTTCACTTTTATTAACCTTAACCTAGTTTTTTTTCTCCTTGACTTGACATCTGTGTCAAAGCATCTGACCAATTCAGACAGTTTGTCTTAGATTTTTTTTTTCCTGAGAGCAGGGACAGTACAATAATGTCCCTGGAGAGCAAAAAAAATCATTAATATCTATTACCATTATAGCATCCTTATAAAAATGTATGTTTTGAGTGCTTAAGTGAATTTTCTTTGTAATATTTACATCTGTCTCCTGAAAGCAGATAAATGAGGTGCATGGTCATGAAGAGCTTGAAGTGTGCCTCTTCTGAAGTATAGAAATTGAATTCATGGATCAGGGTTTCCTGTGTAAGGGTTGGACTTTATTGATCATGCATTTAGTAAAAATACATGAAATTTGAAAATCTTCTGTGATCCAAATATTATATTAAGCAAGCAGACTAAGAGCATAGGGCATCTCTTCCAAAATCGTGACAATCATGGCCCCTGGTCAGGGTTCTATTGACCACTTCGTGAAAATGCATTAATCTTTACAATTCTTCTCCTCCTTAGTATTAAGCAAACAAATTAAGTTCATGGATATAGTGATAAGCAAGGGTGCCTTCTCTGAAATTGAGAAATTTGTGGTTCCTGTGGCAGGGGCTGTGATTTTAGAGCAGGGCTCTTCACCATATAGTGAAAAAGTATTTATTCATTGAAAATCTCTTCGCTTCTCCTGAGAATTTAGCTGATAAAGTAAATGCATATAGAGTTATAAGCAAGTGTGGCATCTTCTAAATTAGTGAATTACATGGCTAATTAATTACGGAGGTAAAATTGATATTTGCAAAGTTTTTGTACCAGATTTGTGAAATATATAAGCCTATGACTGGGTTAGGGGTTCTGGGGTTACTGGAGCAGAGCTTTTTGAATATGAAGGGAAAATTCTCAGAAGTTATTTCCCTTTAGGTTGATTATTCACCGATGAAAATTAATAGGATTATAATTAACCACTATTTAAGGTCCTTATGCTACTTGTTAAAATGAACACTTGAAATCACTTCATAATTAAACTTGAATCTAGTCCGATTGTACACATATAATCATTGAAGGAAAAGATTAACACAATAAAAAAAAAATTATATTATATCTTACTTAAATATGCTGGTAATAAGCAATTTATTAAGCACCCTAAAAGTTTATTATTTTTACATTTTGTTTATGATTGGAAAAAATTATTAGCATATCCAGTATATCATATTTCATTGTTTTTTTTTCACATTAATTAATAGTTAATTAATTGATATGTCTTTAATTAATAATACAACTATATTAAGCTTCTCCTTTAGAATAAAAAATAACATATTGTACCAGGTAAATATTTAGAATGTCACAGTAGGAAAAGATTAAAACGCTGTGTTAGATTATAGAACTTATCATGAGGTATTAAGATTATGATATACAGAGGTCGACCTCTGGCTAACTGTTTACATATGTACGTACTGTATGACTCACAGCACAAATATCTACAATATGGGCAAGATCATTGTAGAAGGCGATATATTTCCTACAAATACACACAAAAAACTCAGCTCTTAATAAAATAAGATTGTTTTTTTCTTGCTTCACATATTTCTGTCCACATGTTAAGACATTTAATCTAGTTTCCGGATGAGCGCATTCACTACTTGAGAGTTATATAGATTAAATATTTGTGTACATAGTATTATGGAAATGCTCAGGTAATTTTTCTGTTAAAATTCAGTACCTGACAGAGTCAAGTATAAAGGAATGAACGAGATAGAGTATGTAGCTCCATTAAAGTATTGATCTGTTTAGCCTCAAGCCGTCCTTTACGAAGTAACGCACGATTTTGTTAGCATATAGTACTTGTCAGCCGGAATAGCTCAGTTGGGAGAGCGTTAGACTGAAGATCTAAAGGCCCCCGGTTCAATCCCGGGTTCCGGCACGGAACAATCCGGCGGCTGACAGCCACATTTTTTTTTCATTTATACGGATATTAAAAATATTTTTGGGTGATCTTCCGTAAGTTTTATGATCATATATTAATTAACCTCATTTAGTATAGAAGCCTTCAAAGCTTAAATTTAGTGTAATGTATTGAAAAAATATTTTCAAAATAAAGCCAAAATAAAATTGTTGTTTACTGGAAATTGCATCTCCTGAGGTTTGTCCTTGAATTTTTTTTTATCAAACTTGTGATGTGTATTTATCACCCCAACGAGGCTAAAGATAAAAACACAAGACTCACTGGATTAAAAAATCCTTTCCAACGTACTACAATCCTGGGACATCCTAAATTTATAGATGAAACTATATATATCCGAATCAAAGAAATCGGACTAAAACTAGATGCTGTATTTTGGACAATGTTTTGCATTCCTTGCCTTAATATGACTTGACGTAAATAATGAAGTAGATGATGCATGTCTTTAAATTAAACCGCGCTCCCCTAATGATTTGATAATTTAAAAATAAAAGAAATTAATTCTAAAAATTATTAGCCAGATATATTATCCCGGTGTGACTGGTTGAAAAGCAATTAGCAAGGGACTGTCCATCCATTTGTCAAGTCCTCAAAATTATGTTTTGGAAAACAATTATATTAAAAATCTTATTCAATGTAACTACTACCCGAAGAATTAAAAAAAAAAACAAACAAACAAAAAACACTGAAAAAAATTTGATGAAAAAAAAAAAAACAAAAAACAAAAACAAATATTGCATGTGATTGTTTTTCAAATTATTACATTTTGATAAATGTTAGTTTTAAAACATGTTTTTAAAAAATGAATTATATCCTCAGCATAAGCATAAACTTTATTTCTCTAAATTAATCAGTTAATGACTATATACCGTGTATCACTTTTACAATGAAACGCATACATGTTTCATAAATATTCGATGGATGGAAGAGCTAGATTTCTGAAACATGTTTATAGGCAGTGTGCAGTAAATCTCTCTCTCTCTCTCTCTCTCGTATTATTATTTGTTTGTTTTTTTTTTTAATCGGCAAAATTCATTTTAAGCGGCAACGCATTTCGGCTTGAAAGCATACAAGTAATTTCTTGTAAGTACGAACAATGTTCATGAGAAAAGCGTGTTAACTGAAAACACTGAGTAGTAGAAATATTTTATGCAGTTTACAGTGTTACTTAATTAATTAACTCTCAATGTGCAAATAAAATAAGAGAAAGCTTAAAATTTTCTTTCCGCAATAAAGATGAAACGGGGTGCTTTGTTGTGCATACGGTCGTGCATAATAAATTGACATATCGTCCTTTTGCTATACATGTATATGTAAAAGAATTAATATTATTTCTATCATTTACATGTACACCTCTATAGCCTACCCTGTCAACGTATAGGATTAACTACGCAATGAAATATATTAGCTTGTCGTAATTTTGTAGTAACATGTACACAGTACACACAAGGAACAGCCCTCGGTGTTAACATTCCAATTTTTTGTATTTGTAGAAGACGAAGCATATACAGGGAAAGTCATTTTAATTTATTAAGATCAGTCTTTTTTTGTGAATTTAAATGTAAAGTTAATGTTTTTGAAACATACAACATTATGTTTAAAAAAAAAGGGAAGTTCATGCAGACGGCAGTAGGAGAATCTTTGGGGCGGGGGGGGGGGGGGGGGGGGGTGTCAAAAATTATAATCCACCCGGTTTATGATTTTATATTTTAAAACTGTCAAAATGTTGCAAAAATCCAAATCCTTTGTCTTTCACAAAGGTGTGAAATTATACCCAGTACAGTGTCACTGTAAGACAGGAAATCCCTCTCCGCTTGAATGCGCACAATACACAGGAATCCACCAGTTACTAAGGAGACCACGATTAGTCCGTGCAGCTACATGTACACTGAGTATACATGTACTAGATCTAACAAGGACAAAAAAATACTTACCAATGAAAAATGCACATAAAATGTTCCGATATTGTTTGTGGTGTTTATGAATTTCTTTTTCAGTAAATTTTTGATAACGCGCTGTAAATAGTCCGAATAGAATTTTGCAGTAATAAGCTTGGTTTTTTTTTTTTTTTTGCACTGTTTGGTTGAATTTTCATACATAAATACAAAATTTTCTAAATCAACTTAGCTTCTATCTACTGATATTTGGAAAATAACCCCCCATCCAAAGTTGTGATTGTGCTGAGTTTTGTGTAAGACACATTAATAGAGTCCAAGTAAATAAGGGGGAAGGGGGGATGAAGGTTACATCAAAATTGACTTTTTACACGAAAGTAATCATGGTAATCTGCATATCGTAAATTTAAATAATTAATTCAAATTTGTATTAAATTATATGATCAATGTAAATGTCATTGTGAAGTATGTTAAACATGTACGACAGTTGAAATTTACTGGCACGGACGTGTACACCAGGGGTAGGGCTGCTGCAGGGGATCGCACCTTGTCCAGTGTACAGCTGTGAGGACCAGGTATGCGTACCAGGTCTAGCTCTAGACATTATGTAATTTTATTTTATCTTCTACGGATTGGTAGGCCATCAAATTACACACACATACACACCCTACTGATTTCAAGAACATTGCCCCAGAATAAAGGAATGACACTTTACAGACGACTCGGAGAATGATGATTACATAAAAATCTTCTGCGTATTATAATATTATATTAATAATTTTAAAACACTTTCATTTATAGACCCACTGAAAGTGACACTGCGATAGATCGTTTCTTTAATCAATCCACTATTAACATTAAAAAAAAAACACGCTACGAAAATATAAATTAATATTGAATATCATGAATAGCATACTGGGTGTTTATCTTCCATTGTCGTATAAATATATCACATACAGCAATTTATATCGAAAGTCCTGGATCTAAATATTAGAATGAATGCATTTAAAAAAAGTAATTCAAGAATTAGTAAACGCTATTTAAAAATTGCTTTGACGATTGTTATAATTATTTAGATACATGAGAGTATATTTTTAAAAAAAAAAAAAATTTTCATTTTGTACTTGAAATATTTTAACGACTATGAATTTTAAAATATCATTAATTTCGTTTTATTTTGTTTTGGTTGATATTTTCAAAGGTAGGTAACTCGCGTTTTAAATCAAGACTGTTTTTTCACCTGTAATCGGTAAGATGCACCGCGACGGTGTGATCTACCTGGATTACTGAACCGCGGGGGCACGCGGTTTTTACCTGAGACACCTGTACTAACCGCGATGAAATTCGCACCGCGGGGGTGCGCGGTAAATGCATAAACCGCGTTGACTGTACTGTAGATGATGCATGTCTTTAAATTAAAGGGAAAAACTAATGATTTGATAATTTAAAAATAAAAGAAATTAATTCTAAAAATTATTCAAGTATCATTATCCCACTGGTTGAAAAGCAATTAGCAAGGGACTGTCCATCCATTTGTCAAGTCCTCATTATGCTTGGGAAAACAATTATATCTCTCTATTAATTCTGCTACTTCTGTACCGGTATCTACATAGTATAGCACTGAATAAAATTTGATGAGGTTTTCTTAGAATCTTTATTGCATGTGATGCTAATGTGCACCTCCTTTACATTTTGATGAAATATTTTGCGTTTCTTATAGGAAAACATGGATAATGCCAATCTTTCTGTAAGATTGGGGATACGCATCTATTATGCGGAACTCCTCCTATATCACTAAATGAACTTTCTCAGAATTTTTATCACAAAGTGGGATTGTGCTACCCCAACTTCATAGTTTGATGAGACACATTTTGGGTTTCCCATTTTTACCATCAACATTAGCATGTTTTCAGAGGGAAAAAAATAAGTAATCAATTAAAAATTAATTTTGATTTGTTTTGTAGGCCTGGGAGTTGCTGTTATCATGGTGTCTACAATGATAAACCTATACTATGGAACCACTACTATCTGGGCAATGTACTATCTGGTCCAGCCTTTATTTTCTGCCAGTACCTGTAACAACACACAAGGTAAGACGGCTTATCTTGGAGGACTGACAACATGTGCACGTTCCTTGATTATTGGGTTTCTATCTCTTTAGCGACAAATTATCCAACATTATCTTCTGATTTTTTTAAAATTATTTTTCAAAAGTGCTGCATTTCATTTCCAGAATTTTGCATTGCATTTCCAACAATTTTTAGTTTCATTTCTGACATTTATATATCACATTTCAGAATCTGCAATTTTTTGCAGGTACATTTCCAACAATTTAACGTAAACAAAACAGATGGAAATCAAAATTATTTTTTGAGAAATGTATCATTTGACCTTAACATTATATTCAACTTACAGATCATTCTGTTAAACAGAAAAAAAAACAATGTTTGGAAGTACAAACAGAATGCTTATTCCAAAAGTCTTTGACCTTGGGAATTCAATTGAAAGAAATTAATACATGTATTCACAAACAGCATAAGTACTAATAACATCTGATATTGAATGCATATTATTACTTTTCCTCCCAATTAGGCTAGCTCAATGAGAATAGATTGTTATATAGTGTCAGGTTCTTTTTTACCTTTCATTATTTTCTGAATTAATAATCATGTTTCTGAATGTCTCCTATGTCATACTTTCATTCATAAGAAAATCATAGGGGTACCATTTTCATCAAATCCTCATCATTATAATTTACTTTTTTGCACTGCCTGATTATAAAGCAGAGACAGGTTGTATGAATGAATGGTACCATGCAGCCTTGCTTTGTGACAAAGGATTGGCTTGTAATGATTATGCTCCAGTTTCCATTGGTCAATTAGACAAATTCAAGGCAACACTTGTAATTAAGGTCCTTTGTATAAGGATGTACTTGATTGAAGAGACCATGAGATTTTTTCTAGATGGTAATGTTGGATCAGGTGTGGTCTTTGCCAGACCTCTGTAAACTGAGCAGTGTGATGGTCCATAATTAAGGACTTCATGTCTAACCCGCATATACGTGTACACTCATATACATGTAACTGAATACGAATAAGGAAATAAACTGGAAGTAAAATAGTATCAAGCAGAAAGCAATATTTCAGGGAGGAATTTTGTACCGTCCCAAGTGAAAAAAATCCTCAAACAAATCACTTTAAGAAATCACTTATGAATCAGTGATTTGAAGATGATTTGTACGTGATGCAAATTCCCATGCAAATGAGCTAACAAATCACTCCTAACAAATTGTAAGCAAATCACCCTGAAATCACAATGAAATCACTTTGAATAAATCGTGTAGAAATCACTTCTGTTGAACAAATCGCAACCAAATCACTCCGAATAAATTGCAAACAAATCATTTCAAATAAATTGCAAACAAATCACTTCAGTTTAACAAATCACTTTCAAATCACTCCAGGTGGATACACACTTGTATGCATGATGCTCATGTAACCATCCCTCAAATATTTGAAACACACATGCATGCATACCGGTATATTTGTTGTACGGTATATTAACAAAAAAAATTTTGGCAAGAGTATTTTAAAATACAAACTTTTACATGTACTAGGATGCGTCCTCATTAAGATAGCATCATGTATTTTAGATACACACATATGTACTTTCATGGCTCCAAATTCAGAATATGATGTAAGCATTCATTAATGTTGACTTTTAGAAGTTGGTAAATGTTTTCTTATCTGAAATAAATATTTGTCTAGACACTTTGAAAAAGCCAGTACTTTGCTGAAGCTTATAGCGTAATTTACATAGATTTTGTTTTAAACATTAATTGCCACCGACTTTGTTGTTGGTAGAAGAACAATAAATTGCATGTAAACATATGGAATATTAACTGAATCTAAGGAGGAAATGATAGCATAGTACAGTTAAACATACCTTGAAACTATATTCTGCATGGTTATGGAAAAAACATCAGTTTCAACAAAAGAAGAGAGGTATGAATCTAGAACAGCACAATCTAGCTCCTTTCATTTCAATTCAAATCTGATGAATGAAAATTGGCGGTAGAGTTTCTAATACTGACAAATCAGCAAGCCAGGCGGAAGTTATGAAGTAAATCATTCTCAAATCACTCTGAAGAAGGACCATGAGATCAACAAATCATTTACAAATCATCCAGAAGAAAGACTAAGTTAACAAATCATCTTCAAATCACTTTGAAGAAAAACTAAGTTCCAGAAATCATTTTCAAATCACCTTGAAGAATGGCTAAGTTCAACAAATCATGAAGAAATCACTGTAACAATTTCCTAAGTTTAACAAATCACTCAGAAATTGTCTGAAATGGGAAAGAAATCACAAACAAATCACCCTTTTAAAACAAATTGTAAGCAAATCATAGTCATCATTTTAGTAGAAAGTGATTTAAGCATGATTTGTTAGATGAATTGCTTTCAAATCACTGAAACAAATCACTTTTAAGTGATTTTAAAGCAATTTGTAGGCAATTTGATAGTGATTTGTTTCAAAAATTTTTCACTTGGGGTCATAATTTCGTGGGAAAGAACACCCCCAAAATAAACTATTCACTTTTATTTGTACAATGCTGAAAAACATACAAAATTTCTAGTTGAGCATCCAGTTTGTGAATACATATTTTTTTCAACTTTCACATCTATGCTTTTCTAATGTGTTAAACTGCTATATTATGACGAAATTCATGTATGAATCAATAATTTTTTTCCTCTCTTTACAGATATTCTTTGCTCTACAGACACCCCTACAGACAGAGATCTGACTGGTGCCAATATTAGTAACTTATCCAGATTCCCCTATGTTCTTACTTCCGTAGAAAGCATATATCTATAGTAAGTATTTAGACATCTTTTCAGGCAGATAAGATAATTATAGTTGTTTAAAATAATTAAAGAGAATAATATATAGTAAAACCCTTATCATATCTTTTATTATATACCTAATGTGTATTACTCAATTTTACTGTTGATTTTATGCAATCACGTGACGTCGTGATCTGACTTTCCGGATCACCACACTGTGGTATTCTGAATCCATATCACCACTCTCTGAAACTGATGACGTAGTACGCAGAAACATGACGTTATTTTTCTTGCGTATTAAAAAGTCCTTTGTTATTATGCTTTATTTTTATGGATAAATGTTGTATAATTGATCTCTAAAGTTTTCTTTTGTTATCTTTTGCTTGTTATGCAGTGGTATGTAATAAATTTATCATTATAACAGTACCCATACCGAAAAAAGTTATAACTAAGTTATAACTAAAGTATAACTTAGTTATACCTAGTACAAAAAAGTTATAACTAAAATGTAACTTTTTTGGACTTTGTCATTTTCATGTATAACTAAAATGTAACTTTTTGGACTTAGCCATTTTCACGTGTAACTAAAACATAACTTTTCTGGACTTTGTCATTTTCATGTATAACTAAAATGTAACTTTTTGGACTTAGCCATTTTCATGTATAACTAAAACATAACTTTTCTGGACTTTGTCATTTTCATGTATAACTAAAACATAACTTTTCTGAACTTAGCCATTTTCAAGCATTACCAGTATAAATTTACAAGTTTTGGGGGTTATTTAATGGATACTACTTGACACCGACTTTTTTTTTTCAAAAATAACATTATAACTAAGTGTTATTACAGTTAATTTGAATGAATTTTGATCATGTTCAAAATGGTTTTTTTTTTCAAACACTGCAGCAGAAAACTTTGTCAATTCCTGAACAATAATTTTGTTTACTACCAGTGATCGACTTCTCATTCATAATAAATATGCTGTCCACAGCCATGTCAAGTTCAACAGAAGGGATGTGAAATAAAATCTTGTGAATTACATCTATAAATGAGAAACTCTCTCTCTCTCTCTCTCTCTCTCTCTCTCTGTGGTGTTTGAGGGTGTGTACACAGTACATGTCATGTGTGTGTAATAAATATTATTGTCTATTTAAATTGATATTTGTCATGTAAGTTTCAACTAAAGTTGAGAATAATTAATTTCTCTCTCTCTCTTTCCCTCTCCTTCTCTCTCTCTCTCTCTCTCTCTCTCTCTCTCTTAGAAAATACGTATTTATTGAGACCCTGATGAGACATAATATTTGTCTTGTAAATTATAATAATGCACTTACATCTGAAGTTGGGAATGAATATATTTCATAATTCTGGGGAAATATAAATGTACTGCAAGAGATATAAACAGTATGAAATGTAATCTCATGAAGTCATGTGAATTTTGCACGGATTCTTCGTGTGCAAAACTGTGTAAATTTCCCTATTGTTTTCTGTGAGACAGGTGTTTGTACTAGGTGACCTTTGTGGCCAACACATCGTAAATATTTCAGCTTGGGTATTACACAATCTCTGAATGGTACAATTCTACACAGGTTGTTTGAAATCTGAAGAAAATCAGTCATAATATGGGTGGCTAAAAAGATAAACAACAGCATAGAGTATGTGCATGTTCATATGTTGAACAGATATTACGATGTTGTGAATAAAGACTGCCAGTTATATTAAGATCTAAGCAAATGACTAGTACATGTAGATTTTATTGTTTGCATAATTAAATAACCCAGTTATAATAGTTATTTTCACAAATAAACAAATATTAAATTCAAAATGGCGGCAACAAAAAATATGGCGGCCTCCGATGTCCGTTTTGTTGATACTAAGATAAATTCAAAATTTTAACACCAACTGGTATTTATATTTTTAATTTAAGTTTAAAATTACACAATTAGGTTTATTTGCATTTAAAATAAATTAATTATGAATTATTTATTTATTTTTTTCGATCACGTGACGTTTTTGAGTTCTATGATTGGTCAATAACAGAGCGCGGATTTTTCCATGGACGATTTGAATGTTTGGATGTTGAAAGTGTTGATAGAAAAAAAGGAGATAAAACCAGTTGGTAAGGCGATATTTATGCTAACATTTTATTGATTTTGGTAAAGTATACTTAGTACCTCTGGAATAACATTCCAAAAAGAAGAAATATTGGGAATGAACAAAATTCTAGGCGTGTGAATCTTAGATTTCTTGTTTGTTTTGATTGGTATGTCGAATGACAAAGACTGAAGTAAACAAATTGAAAGTATTTGAAACGCATAATATTTTTCAGCATTTAGTATATTAATCAAATATGTTGTTCTTTGTCATAACATGATCTAGCTGCAACGTTAATTAATGCAATGAAATGAGTAATTTAACATTAATTTTCTTTTTTTTTATAAAGCGGAATATTGGTACATGATGTTTCCATGAGCTGAATCTGTCCTGACCTGGAGTACATGAAATTCTTCAAAATATTACTTGTTTAAGGTAAAGTAAATTTTTTTTTCATTTCAAAATTCAATAAATCTTTCAATCTAAAACTGATTCCTGTAAGTATAGATCTTAAATTAGTCTTGTATTTTCCATGTTTTGGATGAATTAATGAATTTGAATTAATTGATATGGAAGAGTGTTTTCAATTTGATATGCAAATGAGTGCTGGAAATATACTATCTAAATATCTATAATCTAAATTTTGAACCTTTACAATTTTTTGCAGAATTGAAGAAAAGGTTAAAATTGCAAGCATATTTCAACGAAAACTTAGCCGACTACCAGTCACACTGCCCGCCAGCCAAGACGTCTGACCAGCTAAAATGAGGGACGCAGACCACCAGCCAAGTCCCTCGGCCAGCTCGGCTGACCCAGTGCGGCCTGTCAAGGGATGACCAAGTCCATCAACTAGCTCGGCTGACTACCAGTGCAGCCTGTCAAGTCCTTCAACTAACTTGGCCTATTACCAGTGCGGCCTGTCATTGAACAACCAAGTCCATCAACTAGATTGGCTTACTACCAGAGCGGCTTTTCAAGGGATGGTCAAGTCCGTCAACTAACTTAACCTACTACCAGTGCCGCATGTCAAGAGATGGCCAAGTTCGTCAACTAGCTCGGCTTACTACCAGTACGGCCTGTCAATATAGGGACGGTTAAGACCGTTGACTAACTTGGCCTTCTACCAGTACGGCTTGTCAAGGGACGGTTAAGTCCGTCAACTAACTTGACCAACTACAGATGCGACCTGTCAAGGGATGACCAAGTCCATCAACTAGCTCGGCTGACTACCAGTGCAGCCTGTCAAGTCCTTCAACTAACTTGGCCTATTACCAGTGCGGCGTATTAAAAAGTCCTGTCATTGAACAACCAAGTCCATCAACTAGATTGGCTTACTACCAGAGCGGCTTTTCAAGGGATGGTCAAGTCCGTCAACTAACTTAACCTACTACCAGTGCCGCATGTCAAGAGATGGCCAAGTTCGTCAACTAGCTCGGCTTACTACCAGTACGGCCTGTCAATATAGGGACGGTTAAGACCGTTGACTAACTTGGCCTTCTACCAGTACGGCTTGTCAAGGGACGGTTAAGTCCGTCAACTAACTTGACCAACTACAGATGCGACCTGTCAAGGGATGGCCAAGTCCGTCAACTATCTTGACCAACTACCAGTGCGGCCTGTCAAACGATGGCCAAGTCCTTCAACTAACTTGGCCTACTACCAGTGTGGCCTGTCAAACGATGGCTAAGTCTGTCAGCTAACTTGGTCTACTACCAGTGCGGCCTGTCAAACGATGGCCAAGTCCTTCAACTAACTTGGTCTACTACCAGTGCGGCCTGTCAAACAATGGCTAAGTCTGTCAGCTAACTTGGTCTACTACCAGTGCGGCCTGTCAAACGATGGCTAAGTCTGTCAGCTAACTCAGCCAACTTTCAGTGCAGCCTATCTTCAAATAATAAAGATAAACAACTGTGCACCTGCAAGGATACCTGTGCAAGGAGGGTGGTATGCAGCTAAAAACTGTAACTGAAATCACTGTTTAGAACCTTTCTTTTTTTTGAAATACAGCTAGATCAAAAATAAATAGGGTGTTAATATTTAAAAATTAGTGATGTCTGTTTATACAATTAGCAAGAGTAGAATGCAGTTTGCTAGGTAATTTTACAAAGACCCTAATTGCTATATGCTAAAAATGTATTATTTAAAACAACCAGAGAAATTTCAATCTGTTGTAGATGACATGATGAAAAATAAGGTACACTTGAATTTTGAAAACAATTGCATGTGCATTCATTTAGTTGTATTTGACAATAAACCAAGCTATCTTTATCGTGTTTGTTAGGTAAAATTGTTATCCTCATTCTAGGACCAAGATCTCTGGGAAAAGTAAGATTGCCTTTAATATGTTTTAAATAATCTTTTTTGTATAAATTTCAAAAATCTTTTTTTTTTTTTTTAATTTTAATGAGTAGCTTTTTAAAAGCTTATAACTGAGTAAATCCACAACAGGTTAACATACAGTGTATAATTTCACTGGAACTTTTACGAAAGTTTTTATTAATAGGTATAACTTTTTATAGTTATAACTTTTTGCAGTTATAACTTTTTTTAGGTATAACTTTTCTATAACTTTTTCATAACTTTCTTGGGGTATAACTTTTTTGTAACTTTTTCATAACTTTATAATAGGTATAACTTTTTTTAGTTATAAATTTTTAATGGGTATAACTTTTTTGTAACTTTTTCATAACTTTATAATAGGTATAACTTTTTTTAGTTATAACTTTTCCTGGGTATAACTTTTTCCGGGTATAACTTTTTTGTAACTTTTTCATAACTTTTTTTTTGGGTATAACTTTTTTGTAACTTTTCCACTGTTTATTTGGGTATAACTAAAGTATAACTTTGTAACTATTTTATAACTTTTTGTGTAACTTTTAATAAATATAACTTTTTGTAGTTATAACTTTTTTATAACTTTTATTTACTTGCTGTATTTATGTTGAATAAAAGGTGAAAAGTTATGCAAAAGTTATAACTTTTTTGTAACTAAGTTATAACTAAATTATACCTCACTTAAAACATGCCATTCCAAACTCCGATAACTTAGTTATAACTTTTTTGTAACTTTTTTTAGTTACAAAAGTTATAACTAAGTTATAACTTTTTTCAATGGGTAACCTGTTCGTATCACGTCGATATGACAGGCGCGGAGCATCAGATCAAACGAGACGCTTTGCGTCGAGTTTGATCTGATGATCCGCGCCTGTCAACTAACGTGACGACCCTTTGGATCAAGTTACTGTTATAATAATATATATTTATTTATCATAAGTGTATTGTAACTCAGTAGTAATGCATCTAATTCTGCACTGTGCAATATTGATGATGCTACAGTACCCCATATAGATGACCAATGCCAAAAGCCACATCACATTTAGACTGTATTTCTTTTTATGCACTTTTATTTCAGTTTCTATTAAATTCAATGTTTCTAAATCAAGGTTTCTCAATATGATGTGAATTGTTTTGCAGTCAGGACGTTCTTCAGGTGTCTGCTGGGATAGGACAGAGCGGCCATCTTGTGTGGTACTTTGTGGTGTGTCTTCTGCTACTGTGGGCTGTTATATTCATCATCCTCATTCTAGGACCAAGATCTCTGGGAAAAGTAAGATGTTCTATTCAATGCAGAATTTTATGAATCATTTTCCATATACTAGTGATATATTATATTCCTTTAAAAAGCATGACCTGATCTTTGTCATTATGTATACTTTTCTGACCCCCTTAGTAAATCTTCAAATCTGTTTGGAATCTGCTTGGAGAGTGACAAAAGTATAAATGATTATAGCTATATATGATGCTTGACTTACCCTCATCCTTTTTCTGTTTTATACAAAACTGTAGACTGTTACAATATTTTTTATTTACAGGCTGTGTACATAACGTATGGACTAGCACAAGTGTTAGCAGTGTCACTGATGGTCCACCTCTGTACAGAAGAAGGCGCTCTCCGGGGGATCAAGGGATTCCTGAACATGAAGTGGGACGTTCTAGGTAATCTGGAGGTTAGCTCACTTTCTGTTACGCTAGGCTGAATTACATAAGGATTCTAAGTATAACTACCCTCTTTTTCGAGATTTTGATAATGGTCAGGCATATTATATTCAAGATGACATTGTCTGATTTAGAGTTGATTGATCTTCAGTATCTCAAACACAGATGATCTTCATGCAGTAACTCAAACAGATATCTAAAATACCAAGGATATTTTAAAGTGATCTCGAGTTTACATCTAAAACACATTTTTCGTGTACTTTAACCTCAGTATCTCAGATCCATGGATATCTCAGTTTGCCTCATTAACTCTGAGATAATGAAGTCTGACTTTTACACTCATAATACAATCAAACTCGGCAACTTGCAAATAGTTTGCTTAATCTTGGTTATCAAGTCAGAAATCTTTTAAGAAGCTCATAGCAGATTTTTCATTTCTGAATAAAGATATACAAAATTTTACCTACAGTCAAATCTTGTTATCTCAAACTCAGTGGGACTGAGGAAAACTTTGAGATATCCGATGATTCGATATATCAAGGATAAAATACTTTAGGAATAAGGGGTTGGGACTTTTAAATTACTTTGACATATCCATGGTATTTAGAATATCAGTGTTAAAGATGATACAGAAGTTCAACTGTAGTTGTAAGGAAGCAAAGTTCTAGGTTCAATTAACTACCTTACAAATGATGAACAATTAAAGGAGGTTGTAAGGAAAAAACACCTCTTCAACAGTGTATACAGATTGTAAAGAATTAGATCATTTGCTGCTGTATAGAAAACAGCTAGTGTATAGATACTGATAAGAAGACACCACCCTTTTGCTATGAATCTGAAAACATTTCACCCACAAGCACCTCCAGGCTCAAAATGATGATAACAATATATAGTAATCTTTTACATTGAATTTCTTTTGATGCTTGTTTGCATCTACATGTAGTTGAAAATTGTATTTACTTTAATTTTGTGTTATGAATTTTGGATATTTAAACAACTGAAGATTTTCAATCATTTTGTGAGGTATAAATATGTTGTTATATGTTTTCAATCATTTGTCCCTTTTGTCAGGCCTGGGTTGCTGCTGGGATATTGATGTTTAGCTCCCTTGGCTTGGGTACAGGTACCTTAACTTCTCTGGCTGGCTACACCCATTTCCATAGTCACTGCTTCAGGTTTGTTGAAAGCAGTATGCTTAATATCTATTAAACAAAATAATGTGAATGTTCCAAGCTTCTGTTTTAGTGTAAAGGGGGGAGAAGATTAAATGAAATCAAACTTCTGTATTAGTGTAAAAAGGGTAAAGATTAAATCTTTGAATAGCTCTTCTTGCATATTCTGATTATTTTCACCCTCAAAATAAATGTAGGATTTCATTACTTCACAATCACATTGGTACAGACAACATTATGTAAGCCAGGTGCAGAGTATATAATTATGTTTTAAGGAAATAACAGCTAGTATTTCAGTGCAGTCTTCAAACTCTGTAAAGAATTATAACCTGAATACAGATCAAAGCTCTGACAACAGTTAAAGTTTTCAAAGATGATGTCATAAGATTTTATCAGCAGTTCAATGACGATCAAGCTCTGTCTTTTATTGTAGAAACTGCCTGCTGGTCATCACGGCTCACCTGGCTGGTATGCTGGTCAGTGGCTTCACCATCTTCGCTGCTCTCGGAATCAATGGCCAAGAAGATGACAACTCGATAATTAGTCATAATATGACAGGTTTATACTTTCTTATGAATTTTGTAATACAAATCTTAAAAAAAAAAAAGAGGAAATAAAAGTATCGTGCTTGCTTTTGTAACCTCCACCGGTCTGTGCATGGATGGGTTTTATTGCAGCAGGAAAAAATTTCCCAGCAAGAAACATCAGTACATCAGTGCACATTAGTAACTCAAATCTCATTTTGCAATTAACTTAGGTACATTTGAGGACTGGATGCTGTCTTAAACTTGATCAGCCTGATACCTTAAACTCTCAGATATCTCGATACTGTGAAATCACTTATTTTCAAGGGGACAGGGTGGTTGATTTTAATTGTTTTCATTGTTGAAGAGACCCATGAAATCAAAACCCCCGGAAAATGTGAACCTGCACACTGCAGTAAATTATTTCTGCTTTAACCAAGAAATCAAATCCTGTCAAATGATTAATTTTTTCTTACATCATGGAAATTTGGTTAATAAAAATAATTCATTCTACTTTGGTTTTTCTGCAGTCCTGCCATATGTGAGTTGAGATTTGAAATTATTTGAATTTTTCATTATAAGAAAATTCTGTCATTGCAGCAATTGACCTTGTGTTCACACTGATGACCTCTGTCATAGCCAGAACTAACAATGCCCATGTATGGAAGGCAATCTTTTTCCTGACCCTGATTCTAATGGGCATTGGTACCCAGTGTGCGTACATACAGAACATTGTGTCGGCACTCCTTCACTTCCTGCCAGATAGGTGGCGCTTCAGATGGAAATTCAAATGCCCAGTGCTGGCGGCAGTCTGCTTTGTTGCCATGGTACTAGGACTTCTGCTGACTTCACAAGTAAGTTTTTGTAAAATATAATTTTCTTAAATGTAGAGCTGTCAGAGTGATAAATTGACAAAATAGTCGCAAAAGACCCAGTTGAATTGGAATGGAATTAAGTTAACATTGTATTTAACAAGAATTTGAAATATACAACATCTGGATTAGACAAGTTTTTCTGCATGATGTTTGTTGAAATTCAAATACATCTATTGATTTTATTAAATTGTTGCATTTCTTGTTGCGGCATTGAGAGTTATCACCCTTTCCATATCTTTTTTTTTCTTCCATATATCAAAATGTTTTGATTTTAATCTTTAATGATGCACATGAAGATCATAAAAATACTTTGTAATGTAAGGTAGTTGTGTACCTTTGTAGGGAGGTTTGTACGTGTTCTACTTCTCCCATCACTATGTATGTAAACTGTCCCTGTACCTGATCGCATTCTGTGAGTGTGTCTCCCTGTCCTGGGTGTACGGGGCCCAGAGACTCTGGAATAATGTGTCAGACATGACGGGAACCACGGACAGTCCCTGGTGGAAACTGACCTGGAAGTTCCTCACACCTGTCGTCGTGTTTGTAAGTTTCTTTATGTTGTTCATTTTCAATTGTTTTAATTGATTAGCAGGGGTAAGTCACTTTTAAAGATAGTTTTCTTCAAGAAGTTAAGTTTGGATTATCTGTCTTGAAAACATTAATTAAATTAAAAAAAAAAAAAACTAATGAACTGGCTTTGTATACTTGAGCAAATTTTTATTCAGTTATAATGAAAGTAATTTTCCAGGTCCCAAGAATTCCACTTAAACCACTCACAAGTTATACTGCATAGACTGTGTTAATATTTTACAGAGTTTGGTTATTATGACAGTGCTCTATGTTAAGCCTACAGTATGTTCCTACTTTACAGGGTTTGATCGTTGTGACCCTCATTTATTATGAGCCTACAGTATGTTCCAAATTTACAGGGTTTGATCATTGTGACCCTCATCTATGACGAACCTCTGTACTACAGTACTTACCAGTTTCCTGACTCCTCCCACACCATTGGACTGATGCTTACCCTTCTGCCCGCCGTACCTGTACCTGTATTTATTGTCTGGTGTGTGTGGAAAAATGAGGGCAGTCTCAAACATGTAAGACATCTATATTATTTAGTCAAATTCAGCAATATTTAGTCTAATATATACTGTATACAGTGTTATTTTCGCCCTTTTTAACTTGTGAACAATTTTGTCCCATTTTGAATTGCCCAGTCAAAGTTTTTTTAAGAAATTATGAGATGTAATTTGAATTCGTCCCGTTTTAAATTCGCCCAATCAAAGAGAGGACGAAAGGGACGAAAATAAAACGGGGGCAAAATTTTCCCTGTATACAGTATTTTAAGGTTATCGTGTATGAGAAATGAAATTAAAAAAACAGCTACATATTTTTACATCCAGACTAAATCTTTATTCTGTTTGAGTTTTTGCACCAATAGATAATTACTCTTTCCGTTAGGAAATGACCTATTGATTTTTGAGGTTAGAGTGTTAAAGGTCAAGGTCATCAAATCAAATGTGATCAAACTGGTCAAGATGGTATGAACCAGTACAGTTAATTTGTTTTTGGATAATTTCTTTTAGTCCAACAAACTTTTAACTTCCTTTCAAACTTTAGCATACCTTTCTATGTTTTAAAGAAGAAATCTATTGATTTTTGAAGTAAAAATGTCTATTGATTTTGAGGTTAAAAAGTTTAGGTTAGAAAAATTTTCATCTTCCATTAATGAAATAATTTTTAAATGATAACATAAGTTGTATTTAAGCTCTTGCAGTGAAGTCATAATTAACTTTTAGAGGAAGAACCCAGTCCATTTGTAGGCACCAGGGTCAAGAGAACTTATTCAATGATAATGATATATGAAATAGCCACCAAATTTGCTACAATACCATCTGTAACTAAAACATGACCCCTATTGATTTTTCAGATGGAAGGGGTAAACGTCAGGACCAGAAACATTTATTGTCACAAATTATGTTCAGCTAATATCATAGATAATCTTCTTTCTTTAGGTTGGATAAATAAATTCCACAAATTATTGAGTTTCTGAATTTAAACTAAAAAAAATCAGTGAAAATTAAGATATTACCCACAAGGTGAAATATGTGATGAAAAACTATTGAAAAATGGGAAGAGAAAAAAATAAACAGCATGCTTAGACTAAAATCCTTTAACAGTTGATGTTCATTGCAAACTCACATGTGTCAATTTACAAGTACTTTAAAGTATTTAAAGTAGACATATATGTTCTTAAATAAATGTTAGTTATAAATTCAACTTGCCACTGGATAAGTGTTGTAAAATGTCTGCATGTTTCTAATTATAGATGTTGGCACCATATCAGAATTTAGTGACAGAAATTTCAAAGTCAACATTGTTTTTTTTTAAACTTTATCAACTTATAGAACACAGCCAAAAAAATTATCTAACTTGTACTATGTAACAATATAAATTAACCCAAAGTTTGTTTATCTTTAAAATAAATCTTTTTATGGTCATGTATACATGTACGGGAAAAAAAGCTATGGCATAAATGGTTAAGATTCTGACACCTGTAAAATGATTATTCCCTGTTCACTATCCCCTTTATAAGTTCAATACTACTTTAACAAACATTATAATTACTGACCCTGTTCTTATACTTTCTCATCTTGAATGCAGTTTGCTTCAGAAGTCAACGTATCTGTAACTTCAGAGGGAGACATAGAAAGAAAATAAAATTCATTATTGGATGCAAATTGATAAATGGAAATGAATTAAAAATCTGAATGACATTCTAAAGGAGTTGATCAATATGCTTTCTAGTAGAGAAGCAATCAGTGTACTTTATATAATCATTTCTCACATAAATATTCCCAGTAAGCGTTTATAATTAGTTGTATTTTTACATTTTAATGATTGGGCGAAAATGGTTAAACCATTATCATTGATGAAAGATTAAATCCATATTTGAACTTCATAAATCAACGTCTGTCTTCCAATCAAACTTGAATAAAACTGAGGAATGTTTTTGAAGCTAGAGAACATAATACTGATGGATTAACACTGATTCTGTATTTTTCAGAGAATTCAAGCCTCGGTTGTTACATCCTCAAGCTGGGGGCCAGGTCAATTAGCCAATCAGGAACCAGGGATTGAACTGCCTGACTACGTAATATGTACACCGGACAATCACAAACCGGAAAATGCCCTGGCTATTTTGACAGCTAACCTGTATATCCCGAATCTGACCAATCTCATATCAGCACAGGTAAGGGGCTCAAATCTGACCAATTAAATACCAACACAGATAAGGAATTCCAATCTGATCAATCACATGAGCACAGGTAAGGGACTAAATCTGACCAATCAAATATCAGCCTAGGTAAAGGGCTAAAACTGGCCAATCAATTATAAGTCCAGGTAAGGGGCTCAAATCTGACCAATCAAATGTCAGCACAAGTAAGGGACTCAAATCTGACCAATCAATACAGCATGGGTAAGAGGCTCAGCAAAAGTAAGGGACTAAGACTGAGTAATCAATTATCAGTGCAGGCAAGGGACCCAAATCTAACCAATCAAATATCAGCACAAAGAAGGGGTTCAAATCTGACCAATCAAATATCATCATAAGTAAGAGATTAAAATCTGACCAATCAAATAGCAGCACTAGTAAGGGGCTTAATCTGACCAATCAAAATAAAGCAGCACAGTAAGGGACTCAAATCTGACCCATCTCATTTCAGCATAGGTAAGGGGCTAAATTTGACCAATCAAGTAGCTCAAGTAAGGGCTAAATCTGACAAATCAAATATCAGCTCAGGTAAGAGGCTTAAATCTAACCAGTCTTATAGCAGTACAGGTAAAGGGTTCAGATCTGAATTTAAAAGAATGTGTAGTTTTATAAATAAATTTCACCCCAGCAAAAATTGATTTGAATATTGTCTTGTAAATGTCAGTATTCTTCTGTGTATGCTCATTTTGACAAAGCAGTTATTAACATGCATCTCTGTGAATTTTTTTTACATAGAGGGACCCTATTCTTTTAAGGGGAAATAATAATTAGGCAGGGTTAATTGAATCTTAGGACAATTCTTTTGCCAACGATGAAGTAATATAAGAGAAGAATATTAGTGATAAGGAGTTATATATGTAGTGCAATCCAAAATATTGTGGTGTTTCTCAATAAAATCTTAATTGAAATTGTATTATGCATAATTGTTCAAAATCTTTTTATACCCCACACAACTAGTTGCGGGAGGTATAATGTTTTTGAGTGGTCCGTCAGTCAGTCAGTCAGTCAGTCAGTCCGTCAGTCAGTCCTCTTTTTTTGTCAGCGCAACTCCTCATAAACCGCTGCACAGAATGTCGTCAAACTTTGCAGGTATTTAGGACACAATGTGTAGATGTGCATATTACCAGGAAATTCCGATTCCTTTATTTTTTCCGGGAATAATTTTTAACTTAGGCATTTGGCCATACCTTGAATATAGAGATGAACAGTTTGTCATACTCCTCATAAACCGCTGCACAGAATTTCTCAAACTTTGCAGGTATTTAGAACACAATGTGTAGATATGCATATTACCAGGAAATTCCGATTCCATTATTTTTTCCGGGAATTTCCGCACTTTTAACTTAGGCATTTGGCCATACCTTGAATATTGAGATGAACAGTTTGTCAGTGCAACTCCTCATAAACCGCTGCGCAGAATTTCGTCAAACCTTGCAGATATTTAGGACACAATGTGTAGATGTGCATATTACCAGGAAATTCCGATTCCGTTATTTTTTCCGGGAATTTCCGCACTTTTAACTTAGGCATTTGGCCATACCTTGAATATAGAGATGAACAGTTTGTCAGCGCAACTCCTCATAAACCGCTGTGCAGAATTTCGTCAAACTTTGCAGATATTTAGGACACAATGTGTAGATGTGCATATTACCAGGAAATTCCGATTCCATTATTTTTTCCGGGAATTTCCGCACTTTTAACTTAGGCATTTGGCCATACCTTGAATATAGAGATGAACAGTTTGTCAGCGCAACTCCTCATAAACTGCTGCACAGAATTTCGTTAAACTTTGCAGATATTTAGGACACAATGTGTAGATGTGCATATTACCAGGAAATTCTGATTCCTTTATTTTTCCGGGAATTTCCACACTTTTCAACTTAGACTTTTTTGCCATATTTTGAATATAGAGATGAACAGTTTGTTAGCACCACTCCTCTTAAACTGTTGTACATAGTTTCGTCAACCTATGCTGAGATTTAGGAGATATTCCATTATTTTATCCCAAAGAGTTTTGCCTATTATTCAAGAAAATTTCTAACCCCCCCCCCCCCCCCCACTTCAAATTAATGTGTGGATTTGTATATTGTCAAGAAATTTTGATTCCATAATTTATCTAGAAACTTCATTCCACATTTAAATGTCCTCATATGCAAGACATTTTGATGTAAAGATTTTTTGCAATTATTGTCCTTTTTTATCTATACTATGTATTTAAAGTGCACTGTGCCTTTCATTAAATGTGTTTCACCGTCAAGTTATGGGGGAGCGTGGGGTATGTGAGCTAGCTCACTTTTTCTTTCATTTTAAAATGAGATAATAAGCAAGCAATGGAAGCAAGAAAATTTGAAAATGAAGAAATGATAATTTGGCAATTATAATATGTCAACTTAAAGATCTATATTTACACATCTTTCATTTTCAAGAGGCTGTTATTTGCATGGTTTAAGACCTCTTGAAAAAATATTTATTTGTAACTGTTTAGATGCTTATGTGCTCCATGTTTGAATAAGTGAATGTGCCCCAATGACTTTCGTTTCATAGATCAACACTAGGGGGACTATAGAATAAAACTTTCTACCTGCTAAAGGATTTGTTCCCGTGTATTGATTTAAATTTCCACAATTCAGTGTTAAAAGTACCCACTGCGTTTCACATTAATCAGTATAGAATTAAATCTCAGGTGGATGGCAGGTATTCAAATGAGGAAGATCAGCCAGGAAATTTTTTTTAAAAACTGTGAGAATAAAAGATGTTGTTTTGTTAATTTGTTCGAGGTCGGAAAAAAGATTACCCTAGGTCCTGAGAGATCTTTAACTTGTGATCAATGTGATTTCTTAATTCAGATTCTGCTAGGTAAGATTTTTTTTAATTTTCAAAAAAAGCATCTAGTCAGTAGGTATAAATAAAGTTTCACCTTCATTTGGAAGAGAAGAGAAGGGGGTACAATGAATAATGATATAAGTATGTCAATTATAATTTTATATCTTTGTTCAAAGAAATTAGTTTTCAAAAAAAATATTTTTTAGAGAAAAAAATGAAGTAATAAATATTTTCAATTTTATTTAAATTTGCATGAAAAAATTTGTAAATGACTCAAAGTACAAGAAGTAATATATGTTGTGCATTTAGACTAAAATGAATTTATGATCATTATATAAATGATTTTTTTTTCAAATTTTACTAACTGGGTTTTTTGCACCACTGATAGTAAAATAATCAGCCATTTTCAAATAATGTTCGAGTTTATAAATAAAGCCTAAACATAGCAGACTCTGCTCTAAATCTTTAATTCCATGGGGAGTCAGTCCAATGATTTTAATGTGGTTGAAAAGGTCAATCAGCACTTGCTTCAGAAGATGCCATGGGTATTGAGTAAACTTGAATATAAAGATAAATTACCTCAGCAACATTAAATTTTATAATTTTTTAGCCATTATATTTTGAGCACACAATGAATTCATTCAGTCTGAATAGAATATTCAATATTTAATTACCTAATATTATGACAAAACTCAAGTTGAATGACACCATAAATATCTGACAAGTTTACCTCCACCAATTAAAAAAAAGGGACAAATTAAACCTACTTGTGTTTCTTTTAAAAGCATTAGCTCAGAGTGGATTAACTCAGGTTCATCAATAATATAGGAATGTGTAATATCGATGATTATCACTGAAATATCTAATCCCTCAAAGGTAATTATACTAAATTGTTATGCTTTTCCCATTTTTGCTATTTCATTAAGTTGATTATATCATAGGGAGATAATTCTTTTTCTTTTTGAGGTTGGTTGTGAAGTGAAAGAGTGGAAGGGGTGTGTTTGGGGAGGGGGGGTATGAGCTATTTTATTTTGCAGAAAGTTACACAATTTTAAAAACAGTTTATTAGGATTCAGAAACATACCCTGGGTCAGTGATTGAGACCTTATTCATTCAGTTAAATGACTGCTTTTCACATTTAAATTATTTTCTTTTGGAATTGTGAGGATTGTATTGACACAAAACATGTTTAATTCTGTTCAAATATGGTTGTTAATATTTACATAAATTATAGAAATGGTTTGTCAAAAGGAACTCAATCAAAACACTTTGTAAATCAGAATAATAAACAAGTCCATTTAAGATCTCAGTTTTTGATAAACTTCATTTAAAAATGGCAATGGCCTGTAAAGCATGTTTTCAGTTATTCCAAGGAAATGAATAATTAAAAGAAAGATGAAAAGCTATTTTAGAGATCTATTTTAATTTGAATTTTATCATTTTTTCTTCAGCTGCAAAAGAAGATCATTTGTTTGGCAAGAAGTATCCCCCCTTGTTAAGTAGTTAGTTGTTCCTTTGTTTTGTCTGTGACGAAATTATGAGGGCCCTGCTCTGAAGATTCCTTATATTGATCAGTCTGCTGGTTCATTGACTGTTCCTCCCATTTCATTTTTGTTCAGAGCATATTTTCTCCCTTTGGTCTGTTTAGACCAAACTAGCCATCATGGTATGCATAAACATTTATCCAATTTTTCTAGAAGAAGGATCAATTTTAAAAAAATGTCTCAAAGATTTGTTCTCTGTCCTTGGTCCAGTTGGGCTTATACTTTACCCATAGTGTAGTCCATAGCTACTTGTTAAGGGTGTACACTATACAATGATCTTAAACCAATTAAAAAAAAAATTAGATGAAAGGTCAAAAAATTCTGTGCATTTTAAATTAATAGGTAAAACTTGCATGATAATGAAATTGAAATTCATCAACCATTCTTTTATTATAACATGCTCATTCACTTGAACTGAATATAAGATAGTTATTATTACACATCATAGGAACTTGCAGTATTCACAATCTCCCAGATTATAAAATTATTCAATAAAACTGTGTGGTATATGTGTTTTTTTTATTTTTTTGTGCAGTAGTGATAAACTGTTGTGTAATACTACTGTAATCCATATAAGTGAAATGAACTTAAAGTAACTCACCTGCAATATGATGCTTTGTTTGTACATGAGACTGTTTATGATCGCCAATTTCGATGATTTTGTGATTACTTCCGTGTTGCAGCAGCTGATGATAAGTTGAATTGTGTATAATTGTATGGTACATGTACTTAGTATGATCCAGTATTTTATGTTTGGAATATATATATTAAACCGAGATAGAGTAAGTTGTTTTTAGTTTATGATGAGAAATCTGGTTTGGTCAGCAGTCACTCGAGAACTTGGCCATTGCTACCTGTAACTGCATGATTTGTCCTTCTAGATCATAAAACTTTAAGATATTCTTTGTATTAAAAATACTGTGTCAGTTTAACAAAATCATGCTGCCACAAATCATCATTAGGTGATGGGAATTGGGATTTTATTTTAAAATAAAGAATATACTACTCTTTTCTAAGGAAGATAGTTTTTAAAAAGAGGTATAATTTAAAAGAAATAGAATGGGAAAGTTTAAATTTGAGTGGGTTTGAGCCAGAAATGACAAATTTAGGTTGTAAGGAAGAAAAACTTTTTATAATGTTGATTTGAAATATAACACCTGTTTGCATATCAATTATAAAAATTAATATTTTAAAAAAAATTACATAGAAATATGTAGGTAGAAAAATTTCATTTATTATTTTTTTAAAAAGAGAAAGGAGGGTATGGGTATAGAGAGGGTGGATATACTTTGAAGCATGTGGTAATGTGGATCTGATAGTTACTTAAAGGGATCTGTGAATAAAATGTTCCATCTTCCTTATAGGAAAATGGACTGCAAGCTATTTAAAAAAATGTCCTCATCACGAAAAGTTGATAAAAATGCAAGTACTTTGTGCAGAACATGGGCCTTTTACCAATGATTGAAACATGTTGAAGAGACACATGAAAGAATCCTGTTACTTCCTTCTCATTTTAATTAGGGACAATACACTTAATCTCATTAGATAAGAACTTTATAAAGACAAGTACATGTACTCTATAGGGTGGCTTTTTTATGTGCTTGAACATGCAGATGTAATTTAAGGCTCTAAGGCTAAATAGCTAGGATATTTCTCACTTATATCTGTGAAATTGATTATTTTCTAGAGTTCCAACTGTCAACTAAATAATTAATAAAAGCTAGGGTTTAAGTCTGTTCACTTGATGCAAGGATCTTTGTTGACTAGAGCTTAAATGAAACTGATACAGAGTACACTGTTATGAAATGATAATTATGTTTCTCCCTTTAGGGGTTTTAATATTTTAATCAGTGCAAAGTAAATGTTTACTTTGTTTTCCATGAAAAGACTAGCTGCAGTTTTATTATTTGTCAAGTGGGATGTGTAGAGCAAACAAAAACATTTTTTTTAATTGCATGTAAGTACATTAAAACTGACAATAGGTTAAACGAACTCATTTTTACTTTGCTTTTTAATGGATAACAAGAATTGATTGAACAGAAATTAATTTTGAACCAAATTTAAAATGATTTTTTCATTCTTTCTTTTCTTTGTTAGATAACTTCAGTCTTTGAAACACAGTCATAAAATGTTTATATGTAAGACTCCAAAGTCCGATGGTGACTTTCTAACGCCAATGTCCGATGGTCATGCCAAAGTCATGGCTCGTTTCCTATGAATAAAGTGCGATGGTGAACGCCAAAGTCCAATGGTGTGGATTAACATTTATAACGTCAAATTTAAATTGATTTTTTTACGGATATTGCTTTTTGTTTTCTATTTCTAATCCTTGTACACCAATGGAGTGATAAGGGTTAGTCCTTAAACAGTCTTTTTAAGGGTTAGTCCTCTTAACTACATTTAGTCATAAAATTAGTTTGATACATTGTTCGACTGTATATATATATTTTGTATTTAAAAGAAACTTTCATAGACGTTAATTGTTTTTTGTGCCATAAAACTATATTTTGGCGTGACCATCGGACTTTGGAGTCCCATCGCACTTTGGAGTCCTACATATATATTTAAAAAGAGGCTTTTGAGAATATAAAACTATATTATGTAGAGTCCAAGGAATGCATGTGTGCATTGATTTATAGCCTTAATAAAGATGAAAGTAAATGTAAGGGTATTGGCTTCTAGCATTAGAGTTATGGCATTTGCCTGCAATGTAAATTTTTAAGAAATCCACTGATCATAAGACTGAATGGAACATGAAGAATGACATATACTTAATAAATTCCTTATCTCCCTGTCGAGAGTTGGGCCTTTGATAAGCTTAGAATCATTGAACCCTGTTATTTGATATATCCTATTTGGGTTGTGATATGTTAACCAAAATGTAGGTCATTTTGACCTCTTTTACGGTGTTTTTTAATATCAACATTTAAAAATATCAATAGTGTTTACATTAAAGGCTTTTTTTTATTTAAAAACATGTGTCAATACTAAGAGGCTTATAGAATTATAAAAGTGATAGGGCAGTGCAATTTATAAGAATAGCAGTTCTAGACCTGTAGGCTTCTTGCTTCAATCCACATTGATGCAGACTAAAAAAAATACATTTAAATCCAGGTAAATCCAGATGATGATCCGGAGATGAGTGGTGGTTACCTGACTGATCTGATGGCCGTGGACAATGGGGAGAGTGATGATGAAGACGACACTAATCACCGCGGTAACTGGAGCAGTCGTATGGACTTTGTTCTCTCCTGTCTGGGTTATGTGGTGGGTCTAGGAAACGTCTGGAGGTTTCCCTATCTTGTATTCAGAAATGGTGGAGGTAGGTTTGAAGGGCACAAGTAGACAACACTAAGATACATAATTTAATGCATCAGATTTCGATTTTTGGTGAATGGTGTTGCCTTGGTTACTAAAAATAGAAATTTCTGTGAAATTCCTTTAAAAGGCTACTCCTCCTACAGATTTCAAAAGAACTTGGCACACAAGTAGGCTACATTTAAATACATAATTTAAGGCATCAGATTTTAATGAACGACATTGCCATGGTTATTAAAAAGGAATTTTTTTTGTTAAATTCTATCAAAAGATTACTCCTCTAACAGTTTAAATCTGATAACAATAAATCTTGCGACAAAGCAACTAAATGGAGGACTATTATTTTATTTATTGCTGTTGCGTGATCTTAGTGTTAACTCTACTTAACTCTTCCTCTCTTAAAAATACAAAGCAGTAAAGCTTAATCTTGTCTGGTTTACATCATGATGTCAGACATGATATCATAATTGCTGAACTTTTATTGTCTATCTTACTAATAAAACAACATTTTGAAGACTTAAAGCAGTATTTTGAATCAAGTTCATCAAAAACTGTCATTAGGTGATTCGAGGAAAGTATCCAAATAAAAAAATGAATCAAAATTGGATTTAGCACCATTTTGAAAAAAAACACACCACAAAGTGAAAGGATTTTTGCTGCTTGTATCAGATTTCAGACCGAGATATTGCATAAAACCTTTTAATCAAAAGAAGGAAATAATCTGTAACACAGAATATTTTTGAAGACCCATTTAAAGGATTATGAAGAAAACAGCGGAGAGCCCAGATTTCCTTAATTTAATTCTGAATGAGAAAGGTTGCCCTTTAGTTCAGGGGTTACAATTCAACAGTCACAGAAAACTTGGTAATTACATGTAACAATGCTTGCTACTGTCTTATACTAGAAGTAAGTCGTACAACTCTGAGCAGTTTCTGAGCCCTATATTTCTCTTTCAGGTGCCTTCTTTATTCCCTATACTATAATGTTGATTTTCTGTGGTATCCCCCTGGTGTACATGGAGCTGGCCTTTGGACAGTACGCCAGTCTGGGACCAGTCACTGTGTGGAGGGCTGTACCCATCTTCAAAGGTTTGTGGAAGAGGCGTATAGTGGAAAAAAGGATGCAATTTTCATGTGCAAAGTTTAGTTATAGTCAAAGTACATGTAGATGAAGCACAAGTTCTATTCAAAATAATATGTTAATTCAGGTTATAATTTTACATGCTTAGATATACAAAGAGAACTTGTAGGTTATACTTGAGAAAAGTTGCTGTGACCAGAAAGTATCCATTTACCTTGTTATATTACAATGAGTCAGTGTCACTGGTTATAAGATCAGCTAAAATCTTGTCCTAATACCATATAACTTGTGTAAAAGAATAACATAAGAAGATCATTGAATTTCATTTTTCAAAGAGAAGATAATATTAGATCTCATCTGAGGTCACAGCTAGAGTATGTCATTCGGACAAGCCATGCAAGGTCGGATGGGGGTTAAATTAGTGTAGAATTCTAAAAAGTTCTGAAATTCTTTTATTATCAAGGATTATGAGAGACATAACTCTCTAACATCAGGAGGTAGGTACTTATCACAAAGACAAATTGTGCTCATTGAGATTCCTGTCAAAGATCTTAATCAGGATTGTTTTTATATCAGGTTAATCTTACACAGCTCAACAGTTGAAATCTTGTAAGAGACGTAACTTTTTGATGCTGAGATTATATATATGGAGGTTAAATAGTACTTTCATGCTTGAAACAATTTGATTGTTGTTCATAGTAAGAAGAATGTTACATTCTTTATAACCAATTGCATTTCATAAGGTTAAAAGCACGGGAATCTTAAGCTATAGGTGTCAAAGTATGCCTTTTATTTGAGTGTCCCACATGTCATTTTACGTACTAAGTTAAAAGAATTTAACAGTTCTACTTGAATATATTCACTGATCTTTGCATTTATTACTTTGGAATGCAGGTTCTTTTTAAAATAGTTCTAATATATATGACACAAATTTTAAAAAAACCTCTGTACCAATGAAATGTTTCAGGGGGAAATTATGCCTCACATATAGACATACATAAAAAAAAACTCATGTTCAAAATATATGTTGTTGATATCCAAAATCTTGACATAGAACAATTTGAAAGATTTTCAGATATACTGACAGACAGATTTACAGCTAGTTAAGATGGTATGTAGGCCAATAACCTTTAAAGGTAATTTAATCAAGCAAAAAGCAATCTGGCCATAAAACATCAATGACACGTATTACAGTTAATTCTCGATAAACCGCCACCTTTTGTAATTTAGAAATCATTGCGGTATAACGAATTTGGCGATGAATTGAATTTCCCATCTTTTATAGGAAATAGGAAGTAAACAGAAATACCATTTACATGTAGCATTTCTATTCTTATTATCACATGTATATGTATATAAAAACATATTTCTAAATTTGAAAATACTTCAAGTAATTTTTATATGTACAATTTCGCTAAAACAAAATGTGCAGTTATAAAATAATGACGATTACATGTGTATGCATGTAAATCTGCACATCTGATATTAATAAAAAACATGTTTAACTTATATATAGCCGATAGTACATAAAATGAATTCTTGAATAAATTAATTCTTTATGGCATCATTGTTAATGAAAAATTCACAATTTTTACCGTATAGGCCATAATAAATAAATAGCTTTATATTTTTTTCAAAATCGAGGCGGGCGGGCGGCTTTTATTTATATTTTTTATTTTTTCAATTTTGCAGATTTTTTAAAAGGATGTAATTTTATAAATATATAGTAAAGGTTCAATTATCTCATACTTCACATCATCACCGATCTTTTTCAACCATTTTAAAATATATACGCATGTATAACAGCAATTAGTCAATTACCATCTTTTCAGCTGTCAAATTCATGTCGACTTTTATAAAACGAAAGTAGAATTAAAATGGCACACACAGAAAAACAGAAATAAAAAAAAAAAAAAAAACGAGGCGGGGGTATAAAATCGGGGCGGGCGGGGATGAGAATCTAGGAATATTTTTATTATGGCCATAATTATTTTTAAGCAAACTTTGCATTGTTTAAATCCGAGATCATCAGAATAATATCGTTATTGGTGTTCTTTAACAACGGCCACTTTCCTGGCGAAGCAGTATATATTTTTATTAAACAGAAAACAAAATTATTATAACACTTTACGTTAAATTAATTCTTATTTAATTATTTAATTGCATATACCTCGAATGCTTTAATTAGTGTCAACCAATTAGCCGCGCTTCACTGACCACATCCACCTGTGGCGGTATTATCGAGATAATTGACACTCATAAATGGACGTTTGTTTTGAAAACAGGGTGGCGGATTTCTTTGGCGTTATAAAGAGAATTTTATATAGCAGAAAAACGTTCTTGGGAAATCATGGCGGTATTGCGAAAATGGCGATGAATCGAATGGCGATAATTCGAGAATTGACTGTACTTTTCTCCAGAGAGTCTTAGAGAAATTCAGGTCACAAACAGACATAGTTGGCTTACTTCTTTTTTCAATCTCCATCTTTGATATTGCCATATTCTCATATTGCAATTGATAGTTGAGATCTCCCTTAATAATTTTTAAATTAAAAAAGAAAATATTTCTAAGAACTCTCCGGAAATTGATTTATTAATTTCTTTATATTTCTAGCCCCTCCCCTTTTTTTCCAGAAAAAAGCTTAGTATAGACATTTAGACATCGAACATTGCTTCGTACGTCTAGCCCTGGAATTTCCTTTTTTTTTTTTTTTTGCTTGTCAAAGAATTTCAAATTTCACACATTTATTTATACTACGCCTCTGTTGCAGCTCATTTTCATTGCGTTAATAGCTTGAAACATTGATGAAGCAATTTGAAGAGCAATTCATTAAAGGAAATATTCAAAGTGGCTTGTTCCAAGGCTTTTCTTTTCATCAAGGTGAAAAAAAGATTGAAAAGATGATATTAAGGAGATTAGAAAGAAGTAGTAATTTAGTAAATTGTTCTACATTTCCCAGGAGTTATCTACTAAAATATTAATTTTGGAATAAATATCTTTAGATATTGAGAATTATCCTTTAAGAGATATATCTTAACTTTGCTACACATTTTTTCCATTTCATGATTCTTACCCTTGTGTTACAAACTTTTATTGTGGTTTTATTTGTTTACTCAACCTTTCTGCACTACAGTAGTATCGTAATATTTCAAATTTTACACATTCAATCATATATGCATCTTGAATTTTGGACTGATTTTGGTGAAAAGGAAATAGATTTGACTTAATATACTAAAACTCAGTACTACTTGTAGAAGGTTTTCTTTTGGTCACATATGCTGTAGAGGCTCACTAGTTGACAGTGTGTGGTCTATCAAACATATAACAGACTTCACTTGTTAATGCAGAAAGATTTAGGAAAAGAGAGCCTGAAAGCAGTTTGAAACATCCTTTATTGTATCATTATCTTCTTAAGTGATCTTGTCTACAGTAAAAATCTTAAAATCAGTTTTAAATGTTTTCTAATCCAGAGTGTTGCCTTATCTGGCCAATTTCTTTGGAATCACTGGTGTTAGATAATTTTCTGTATCAATATGATTAAAATCAGATCCTTTGATCCGCTCACATAGATTACTACACAAGGATCTGAAGAAAGCCCATTCAGCGTCATCTCCTGGTGACCTTTCTAATAAAAATATTCATTAAAATTTTGACCAATCAGAGAGATCATACTTCAGCGACATTTGGGAAAATGAATGTAGAAGTGAAAGTAGGTGTGGAGAAGATCGACTTATCGTTTCGTACAAAACAAAGAGCTAAAAAAACAGAACAAAAGCAAGTACTTATTATATTTCTGTACATAAAATACTGTGGTTGTTCTCTTGGCAGGCTACAGAAACTAGGTCATGATTTTTCGTTGGTGTATCATCTGGTCTTTCACTTCTGTAACTGAATTCCGAGATACTTTTAAATTCTCAGAAGTGAACATTTGATTGGATAATTCAAAGGTCACCAGGAGATGTTTTTTCTTCACCTTGTGTAGCTATTTATTTGTGGTATAAGGATATCTAATGGTGCTATTTTACTGTATTGAAATTGATTATATAATTTCTTTATAATTGTGTTTTACTGTAATTATGTTTGACATAAAACAGCTCTACTATAAGTTTTGGTGATATCTATAGTGCTAGTATTTATATAGTAGTTTTGCTATTTATAGGTATAGGGATATCTATGGTGCTATTTATAGGTATAGGGATATCTATATGTTGCTATTTATAGGTATAGGGATATCTATGGTGCTAGCCTCTACACTGGTGGGGATCTACTACAACATGGTCAATGCCTGGGCCTTCCATTATCTCTTCTCCTCAATGATGGCTACCCTTCCCTGGCTAACCTGTAACAATGCGTGGAATCAGGACAGTAAGTGATCGTCCAATCCCAGTATCTCAACAAGACTGGGAAATAATCGGAGATACCCAAGTGTCTGAGTTAATGAAATTGGAACATAAATATAAAATTTTGCAAGCATGGACTCTAACAAATATAGTGTATTTTATTCTGTATGGTCAAAATCTATTCAGCTATTTCTTTTTTCCCTACAGCATGCAGTTTGAACAAGTATGAAATCACCAACTGCTCCTTGTTGAACACTTCCTATCTGTATGAACCGGTAGTGAGGAACATCTCCTGTGTAGAGACCTTACTGAACTGTTCAGACACAGGCCTTTCCCCTAGGCTCTCGGATTCTGTCACCTCCTGTATCAGTGAGCTGAGGGACAAGGTGGGGGACGAGATCTTCCTCAATTCCTCCTGGATCAACTCCCGCAAACTGACCAGCCCCAGTGAGGAGTATTTCTAGTGAGTAACGAATTATCTCAGCTTTTGTAATACTGTAATGATGTACAGTGTTGCTCTAAAGTTATGGAAATTTTGTCATATTTTATTTAATAATTATAATTATAAAATGTTAAGTTTTCTGTCATTCCGTATTTAGTCTTTGTCTAAGAGTTTTATTACATGGAAATGAGAAAAAACCAGGGTTTTGGATTAAATGAAAGTTTTTCTTGGGTGCTTGGTTTGGCATTAAGTTGCAATATGGCAAACTTTGTATGGCACAACATTGTTAAAAAAATATCCAGGGAATAATCATTCAAATACATTTACAAGTTGTACATAAACTGATTTGCATTTATTATTCCATCTTGCACCGAGTTGACAAAATTTGAAGAAAAAACATTTAAACATAAAAGGCTTATTCAAAAAATTTGAAAAAAATTGATTTTGTATATACAGAATATATTTTTACATTTAAACAACCCGTTTGATGACAAGGTTACTTATTTAGAAAAATTTTATGGAAAGGAAAAATTTGCAGTATGAGGAATGTGATATATACAGCAATAACCCAAGTTTTTAAAGATATTACATTAATGAGAGGTCAAAAGCCAAATATTGATGACATGAGCAGTCTTTGAATAATTGTGTCTTGTTTTACTTTATGAAACATTTTACAATGTTATTCAAAAGAGGGTCTTTACAATGTATTTGAACATGTTAGGCATAAAAAATCTTATCAAGAACCACTGGGCCAAAGAGTATGACATTTTTTTTTAAAGCATTAACTTCCAAAGATCATACTCGCAAATGCCCTAAGGGTTATTTTTCATTGCAAGGAATTTGAAATATAATTTTAAGTATGAAGGCAGATTTTTAAAATGTATTTTAAAGCAAGTTTCTTCTATTTCTAGTTGTCTCACTGGAGGTTTTAGTCCTATTAGGCCAGTTATAGTTCTATTTTCTTTTACTGAAAGATTCCATCTACAAATTAAAATGCTTTTAACCATAGAAATGGAAACTTTGTTACCAGATTTATATGTGTGAATTATAAGTCCCTGCTTTTGCAGAAAATTATCTGAATTATTATACATTTAAACAAATGAATGATTTCAACTTAAATAAATGATGAAGATCAGATAATATTCCAACTTGTCTGAGTGCCTCAATTGTCCATTTAGAAAAGCTCTAACCATGCCAACAATTGAATCATTTGAAACTGGCTTTGATTTTCATTAAGACAATAATGTGGGTCATATAGTAAATATTATATTTTTGGAAGGATATATCTTTATAATATTTTTCAAATATTTAGCATTGTCACACATATAATCCTGTATGGCATGAAATTCACAAAAATGGATAATCATAGTTTCATTAAACTAGGTTTATCTGTACATCAAACCGTAAACTTGAACATGTTTCACAACCGTAAACTATAAAAAAAACAATCATTTGCGATTGCAAAACATAGATTATCTGATAAATACAGCTTCACGATTTGTAAACTATAGTTTACAAACAGTTAACTATAGTTAACTTTTTAGTTTCATGATTTGTGAAACATTAATTTCCAAAAATCATACTTGCAAATGCCCTAAGGGTTGTTTTTCATTGTAACTAAAAAAAATTGTAATATAATTTTTAGCATGATGATAGATATTTTGTTCAGTGTTCACTTATTTTAAGTCCATAGTGTTCAGTTTGAGGGGATATGATTTTGTTGTTGAAAGATCCACTTTTTGCTGTAACAGTTGTATTAAATTTCAACATTTCATGGGATACATGAATTTGTGGGTCTCTTTATACAAAGAAATCAACAACAACATAAAAGCCTCAAAAACTAATGATAAAGGCATGCACTCCAATTTTGCTTCTTGACATTTGCAGCAATAAAGTTCTGAAGCGTTCAGGGAGCATGAACGAGCTAGGCAGCGTGCAGTATGAGTTGGCTCTGTGTCTGCTGCTATGCTGGGTCATCGTGTTCATCTGCCTTATCAAGGGCGTCCGTACTTCTGGGAAGGTCAGTAGTCAGTGATTCAAAAATGTCAGAATTCTTTGAAACATGATCAATTATTAATCAAAGGACTGAGTGTACTGAGAGCACTGAGTCCAAATTTAGCTGAGTTGTTTACCATTACGACTTCCATTAGGAACGGATGCGTCACTTGCTTATATAGGAGCATTAGTTAATGATGCAAATAAATCAATGAGATTGTAGTTCATGCATTTGCCAGCTAAGAAAAAATAACAGAATTGCTTCACTAAATGTGACATTGAAATAAAAATAATTCATTAACATTCAAAATTTAGATTTTTAAGTGTACAAATTAATTTGAATAGAATTACAATCTTTCCATCCCCCATTATATCTCTTGCCCTTACATTGATACATGTATAATCCAAGTTAATCTTGAGATGCAGTTCTCACAATTTTATAGGAAACACTCTATTTTTCCTTGTAGAAAATAGTTTCAAAGGTATATATTCTTTTCTGCTTTTTTTCTTCTTTCATTTTCTTGTTATATGTTACTAATGATATGTTCCTTGTTGAATTTTTTTATCTAATATTTTCTTCCATTTTTTCAAATGGAAAAATGGAATTAATATTTTTTGCATGGAGTTCAAGAATATGCATATGGTCATGTATTGTACATCACTTAATTTTGGCACAAACTTATTTTTGCCAGATTTTTATTTGGTAAAGAAATTCTCCTGAAGTTTATTTATTGTGCTACATTTAATATTTGATTGAAGAAATATGAGATAAAATAAAATTTTATTAGCAAGCAGATGGTCTTGCAAAAGATAAAGTTCTCATGAATAAAAAGTGATTTTCAATTTTGTATATGAACTATAATCAATGGCATGCATTTAATTACAGTAACTGCCTAAATTTTGCAAAACGTGCATATGAAATACGATTAAGAATTATCTAGATATTTTTGCTACATAAAGATAAATTGATATAATAATCAATTTATAGATGTTGACAGTAATACATCCACACATTGGCATTTGACTATGGATTTGACCAAACCTCAGTTGTGTCTAACCTAAGTTGATAAAAAATAGAAAGAAACTGTTCCTTTGCTTAGCACTCTGCACTTCCAAGTGAATGTTGTGGGTCATTTTGATGAGGCCTTACAAATTAAGGGCATCATTGTGGCAGGCATTGGCATTTTAAAGATTCATCCCTGCTCGTTGGCTCTAATTTGTGCTGAACAAAGGTCTAAATTTGAAGCCCTTCAGGGCGGTGTCTCTAATTTGAGTGAAAATTTTTAAAACAGGATTTAAAACAACACACAATCAACCAACCAATCTTAATTCATGCCTTTTACTATTTATTCGAATGGCTATATTCTCATCAGTCCAGCAACTTACTGAACACCATCTCTCCGTTATAGGTAGCTTACTTGGTTGTGATATTCCCGTTCCTGATCATGCTGACATTACTTGTACGGGCCCTGACTATGGAGGGGAATATGACGGGTATTAAATTCTATGTTGCACCCAAGTGGGAGAAGCTTCAGGAACCCAGTGTGTGGGGGGACGCAGCGGTGCAGGTCTTCTTCAGTCTGTCTGTGTGTATGGGAGGTCTCACTACGCTGTCTAGTTACAATAAATTCCATAACAATATTTACAGGTCAGTCATTTACATAAAATTTGCATAAAATTTATATTAATTTTACAAAGGAAATATGAATTTATGTAGCAATACACAATTAAACTTTGAAAGAGATAAAGTATAGACTTAACGAAAAGGATGTTCTTTGATAAATTGAACAAAACGTTTCTTTCTCTAACTTCACATTTATTTGGATGAATTTTGATTAAAAAATTTTCTTTCATTTTTTTTCACAGTGATGCAATACTGGTGTGTTTGGGTGATACACTTATGAGTTTGTTAGCAGGTTTTTCTGTCTTCGCCATGATGGGTGTTCTCAGCAACGAATTAGACACAGATATAGAAAAAGTCATTACTTCAGGTATAACCAAGCTTTCACTTTCTTCCCTCATTGTAATTATACATTTCAATACCGTAGGTGGATTTCTTACTTGTGGGATTAACTTACACAATGTAACTATGTAATCAAAAATTTTGTGTGGTTTGATGCAAATTGCTTGTAAGATGTAATGGCTTGAACAGAAATTGAAATTCCACATATGTGTATCCCCAAGGAAAAAGGATCATCATATTTCTGCAGAAATGAATGCATATGGCAGTGGAGAAGTCAAAAAAAAATTTTGTCTTTACTTTCTAGCCAAAAAATAAGTTTTCAAGCAATGCACACAGTGTAACGACACACCATTCTCTCTCTTGCAGGAATTGGTCTAACCTTTATAGTCAATCCTGCCGCCATGTCCTACTTCCCTGTAGCTCCTCTCTGGTCCATTCTCTTCTTTCTGATGATCATCATGCTGGGCCTCAGTACCCAGTTTGTTCAGATCGAGACGATCATCACCGCCATAATGGACGAAAACTTATCCGTCTTCCGAGGAAGGAGAATCGTGGTTCTGTTTTTAGTCTGTTCTGTTCTCTTCTTTCTGGGATTACCTCTCTCCACACAGGTAAGTCGTTCAAATTCTGTGAAGTGGTAATTTTGATACTGTTGAAGAGGCATTTCAAACCAAATAAAGGGAATAAATTTACTGTCCATGAGAATAGAATGGTGTCCTTGTTTAGGTGAAAGAGTGAGGAAAAATAGATGGTAAGCCAGAATAAATAGAAATAGATTTTACAATTTAGTGAATTATTCAATGTTAAATACCTCGTTTTAATTATCAAAGATACGATATCAATATTTTTTTTTTCGAAATGCAGATTTTCTTAGATTTGAAATGAATGACTCCATTGCTTATAGGGTGGAATCTATGTACTGACTCTGATTGATGAGTATGCAGCAGGCTTTGCCACTATGGTGAATGGTGTGTTTATGTGTGTTGCCATTGGCTGGATTTACGGAGTGCGACAGTTCTGTACAGACATCAAGCGTATGATTGGTCACTCTGTGGGATACTGGTGGAAGGCCCTCTGGTGTGTCATCTCGCCTATCATAATCACAGTAAGTATATACTGTTAATCACATATTTTCCTGGGGTCAATTTTTTTTATTTTGAGGTTGGAGAATGTTTAGTAGTATTGCATATGAAAATTTACATTTCATTGTGGTCATAAATTCATGGGATCTCTCTATGCCTGGAAAACAATGAAAACTAAACCCCCACAAAAATTAGTGATTTCACAGTAAATGTTGAGTCTCCAGAATTTTTTTTTTTAATTTTAAATCAGAAGATAATATGTTCAAATTTTAACCAATAATAAAGTTTTGATTTATTACTGTGATTTATTCTTTTCAGTTTATCATCATTTTCTCCTGTATTGGATACAAGTCCCTGTCAGAGAAGTATAAATCCGACAGTTATCCCCCTTGGTCTGAGGTCCTGGGGTTCTTCATTACAAGCATTCCTGTGTTAGCCATTCCTCTGTGGATTATCTGTAAACTGGCACTCAGCCAAGGGGGACTAGTCAAGGTAAAAACTTTGTTTTGGGAGTTGCTTATAGCTCAAGCTGATTAGTCATTAAGGTTTTAGAACTGTGTACATTCTCAAGCAGTGATATTTCCATTGCCAATATGCAGTTCTATCGTGCACACTATACAAATATATGCAGAGAAAACTCTCTATTAAAACTAAATAAATCTTATCACAAGAAAATATTAAGAGTGACAGGCAGTCTACATTTTTTGATGTCTTGCAGAGGCTTAAGAAGCTGTGTCAGGCAGAGTCCAGCTGGGGTCCAGCTCTGGAGAGAAACTGGAAGAATGTGGAGTACTATCCAGCTGTAAACACTAATACCCTGGCAGTGGATGTAGAACACTCCCCTCTCCACACAGTCACAGGTATTACTTGGGAGTATTATTGGTATAAGCACTAACCAGAAAATAAATAATGTGCTGCAGAACATGTTATTATTATTTAAATGCCATTCACAAAAAAAAGTGCATTTGTTGTGCAAGCAAGTCGAAATAGATTATGACAACTGCATAAAAAAATTAATCACCAAAATTCTGATTGCAAATTTATCTTGCTTGTATACATTGTATGAGTTCCTGATTTTTTTTTTCAGACCATGTAGATTTTACCACAGTTGGTGTAAAAGTGCCAAGTCTTTCCTCCCAAGCAAGTTTGTTGCCCAAGTCCCTCTCCCCCAAGAAACCCAGAGACATGAGAGAGCGGGCCATACTGAATCATGCTTACAGCAATCCTCAGTGTCATCAATCTATTGGTAAGCATGGACTAGATACTATCCATGTACTGCAGAATGTTTACAACTTAGAGGATATACAATCATATATATAGTTTGTAAAAATGTTGATATATCTGAGGGGTGGAGATACTGATCTAAATTACCTAGAGGAAAATCAAACAGACTTTGACACATCTGATATGGTATCTGAGGTTTCTATGAGATACTAAAATTGAACTGCAAATATTTGTCACAAAAAATGTAATTTTAACACCTTGGGTATTTCTTATGAATTCTATTGGGTCTTTGGGATTTATATGACAATGTATATAGTTTGGAACATTATTGTTTCCATAAAATATACTGATTTAATCATAAGAGTTTTATTTTTCCTGTACAGTATCAATAGAGAAGGCAGTAGCCTGTGGTCCCAATGAGCCGCTGTATGCTGACACGGATGTGTTGATTGTACAGAAGTGTTCCAAGAGATTCATTGAGATGAAGGACGTGGCAACTCAAACAGAACCCATCATCAAGAAGCCTCCATCTACCTCCATTTCACTTGTAAGTCGTTGTTTCTGTAATGTGTTCAATAGCTAGACAGACTTGGGTCCCTAATGATTCAGTTTTGCAAAATCAAGTAACAGTTTGCAGAGAAATTTTTGCTGTACATTTGCCCTTTGTCATATTGCTGTACACCTTTCTTCTTTACCTTTTTTATAGAGTGTTATCCACAAAAAGCCAGAATCCTTTAACGAAACACGTCCATCTTGTTCAACTGTTCATAATGTCGCCAATTCCACTGATTCAACAGTTCCAAGTAGTTCCACAAGTCCACCAGTTCCAAGTTGTTCAACAAGTCCACCAGTTCCAAGTTGTTCAACAAGCCCACCAGTTCCAAGTAGTTTCACAAGTCCAACAGTTCCAAGTTGCTCCACAAGTCCAGCAGTTCCAAGTTGTTCCACAGATCTTTCAGACTTGAGCTGCTCCACAGATCAAACAAATATGCATTGTTCCACGGAACAGCTTGACTTAAGTAGTTCCATTGATCAAACTTTTTCAAACAATTCACCTGTTTCCAATTGTTCCAATTTCCAAATGGACTTGAATTGCTCCATGGAATCACCAATTTCTTGTTCATTCGTTGACCCTTCTGATTCAGCATGGTCCACTGTTCAAGAAATCCCAATTTGTTCCATGGACCAAAAAGTTTTGGCTCCTTGCACTGATAAGACATGTGTTTCCAGCAATAGCCCAGCAGTTCTACAAGTGGAGGTGACCAAATTTTGATGATTTGTTACTGAATCAGATGTTGGATCATATGAACTACAGTGTAGCATCTAGTGATGGCAATCTAGTTATCCAGTGATTGCGACAATTGATCCAGTAATTGGGATTTAGTTACCCTGTGATTGGGATCTAGCTATTCAGTGAAAATGAATAGCGATCCGATGATTGTGATCATGGTGATCTATTCTTCCAGTGATGGGAATCTAGCTATCCAGTGATAATATATGATTTGTCAAATAGTGCTTCAGTCTTCCAAGTTAGCTTTGTATGTCTTTCTTATGAAAGAAGATGCAAAGTACATGAGCTGTATTTGAAATTTTTTCTGTGGATATTAATATTGATTGCGTTGCAGTTGTTTATATTTTGTGCACATGATTGTTGGCTTTCTTGGTTGTAAAATGTGCATAAGAATGGATTTTATTTGTTCACTTGATATTCATAAAAATATCATATACATGCAAACACTACATATCAGATAAATGTTTATTTTAACACACCTCCTTTGTAATTTTTAACAACGTGTGCAATGTGAAATTGATGAAACAGCTTGATCATCTTGGACTTCAGGTATAATTTGAATAACAGACATTAATGTACAACATCTGCCCATAAATCAGGTTGCTTTGTTTCTTTTGTGTCCATTGACCAATAATTTTGTTACAAAATATTTAGTCTAAATTCTTGGTGTGATCATGATTTGCTTTGTTCCATTGTATTTGTATGCCAATGATGATAAAGTGCAGATTGAATAAGCTAGGTCACTACCTGAAAAAAATTAATCCCACAGTTCAAAATTCCCTGTGAAATCCATTGTATGTGTAACATGTAATAAAGCTTATGGTGATACTTCATTATGTTTTATAAACACTTGTTTATTTAAGGTGAATCGTACTTTTTGGTATGATCACTATGTTGATATATGAAATAAAGCATTTTAAAGAATGGTACTGTTTTCTTTGTGATTTGGATAGTATATATACATGGTATACACTGTGATTGAAATGATGAGTGTCCTGTGGTAATGCATATTGTGAGTTTGATTCAAACTGGTCACCAAGGACAGCAGGGGCCACAAAACACAATGGGAATATGGTATACTGGTTTAATTTTGCCTCGGTATATGTTATTTTTGCCATTGCTTATGTTTTAAATATCCCCAGAATCGGTTAAGAATAGGCTACAGTGACCCATTTTTCCCAACCAAGCTTGTCACAAAGTATCCTTGAAGGATGCAAAATTAACCCTAACATAACCCTAACCCTTACCTTACCCTAACCTAACCATAACCTAAACTTAACTTTAACTTTACCTTTACCCTAATCATAATCCTTAATAGGTGTCACACAGTGACCCATTTTTCTCTACCAAACATCACAAAGTATCCTTGAAGGATGCGGAATTAAGTTGGTTCAATAGAATGACACCCAGTTTCAGGGGAGATGATGAAAATTGATTGTATCTTTTAAATTCTCCTGAAGAATCTGCTGAATTATGATCAGTGATAGTGTATACAGGGTTATTTTGTCTGACACTTGCAAACAATTTTGCCCCATACTAGTTTTTGTTATTAGTCCAATCATATTTTTTTTTTCAGAAAACCTATCCATATTTTTTTATTAGTTTAGTCACAATTCCATTTCAGAAATTATACTCTTATTTTTATTCAATTTGCTCACCTTGTATTTTATGGGATATAAGGTATAATAAAGATTTAATTTTGCCTTGGTATGTTTTTTTTTTGTCATTTTACACATCTAAAAGTAATTAAGCCATGTTTTAAATATGCCATGAATAAGTTGTGAAAAGGCCACAATGAACCGTTTTCCCAAACAACCCTCAACTAACCGTAACTTAACCCTTACTAACCCTAGCATAACCATATCCCTAACTAACCCTATCTAACCCTAGGATAACCCTTACCCTAACTAACCCAAACCCTATCTAACCCTAGGTTAACCCTAACCCTAACTAACCTTAACCCTAACTTACCAAAGCTTAACCCTAACTAACCCTAGCTTAACACTTACTAACCCTAACCTTAACCTAACTTACCCTAGCTTAACCCTAACTAGCCCTAACCCTACCTAATGCTAATACTAACCCTAACCCTAACTATAGTCCTAACCCTAACTAATCCTAGCCTAACCCTAATTAGCCCGAACCCTTACCTTAACCTTAACTAACCCTAACTACCAGGGTATAGCCCTAACCCTAATCTTCCCTAACTAATTATCCTAGCCTAATTCTAACCCTAACCCTTACCTGACCCTAACTAACCCTTATCATAATCTAACCTGAACAAAAACCTGAACCTGAAGAATCTGCTGAACATGATCAGTGATACGTACACAGGGTTATTTTCTCTCTTTCACACTTACAAACAATTTTGCTCCCTATTCTTTTATTTGTCCAGTCACAGTTCAGTTTCATAAATTATGCTTTAATTTTTTTTTTTGCCCCATTTTAAATTCATCCATCTTGGGGTAGGACAAAAATGAACGACTTCCATGGATACAGTATTAATTGCCAAGCATCTGATGAATAACGTATGTTAAATCATTGCTTCCAGGAATTGATGTGCCACAGCAAAAGATACACCTTTACATACAATTTGATGTCAAAAATATTTCCAGGATATTGGCATCAGACCATTTATAAGCAATAGAGCATTAGAATGGAAGCATTCTTGGATGTTGCAGACTATGTTTGACGAAGGCCATGGGATAGGATAGGACCATAATCTTTCATGATGATTGACCAGATTTTTTTTTTATGCAGCTCCACTCCCAAGTAGCTCCGCTCTATACTTGGAGCAAACTTGCACAGAGATGCATGTATGCTACCAGACTTGCAGCAGATGCAGAAAATGAAAGTACATTCTCTGAATGAGTCACAAAATTATGGTTTTTGGAGCAGGTCCATTCCCATTTAGTGAATTTAAGTCCTTAAAATGACTAAACTCCCCTGGATAATGCAGCTCCATATCATATTTTTAAATAAAACAGATAAAAACAAAAACAACCAAAAAAAGCACTTCTTGTTAAATTCTTTGGAAATATTATAAATACAAAATAAAAACTGAATAAATTTTACCAGAAAACATATTAGTCACATAAATATACAGTAAAGAATAAACTATCAATTAATTGATAGAAAAAAAAGAAAAAGAAATGTACTACATAAAGTGTACATTTATTTGATATACAATTTGTTACGATATTATCAGCAAGAAATGTACTACATACAGTGTACATTAATAAACAATTTGTTATCATATTATCAGCACTCTACCCTTGAGACAAATACTTTCTATGTACAAATGTGTCTGAAATTTTTAACCATAATTGTGTATCAAAATAGAAATACATGTAGTACACATCAAATTTTGATAATATGATGCATATATATCAAACTAGTTGTAAACTGACATCTTGTCAGTTGTTTGTTATGAACATGAAATCTTTAACCATAATTGTGTATCAAAATAGAAATAGTACACATCAAATTTTTATGATATGATGCATATATATCAAACTACTTGTACAGTGACATCTTGTCAGTTGTTGGTTATGAACATGAGATTACATTCCACCATTACAAAGCTCCGTGAGTGTACATTGTTTTTCATATTTACCAATGAAATGCAAACAAGTTGTTGCATTAACATCCAAATAATCACACAGTTGTATCTAATACTGTTTTAAATGGCAAAGAAAATTAACAAAATAAGAAAAAATAATAACAGAATAATTCTTTTTCAATCTCAAATAGCACTTGAGGTGATAAAAACATTGGAAATGCATAAATTTCTTGCACTAAGAGAATTTGCAAACTCTTACAAACTAATTTCAGGTAACTTTGCATTAATCACCTTGATATGAGTGGTCTCGCATGAGAAAGTTTCACAATTATTTCAAGTTACATGTGTTTTAATACCTGTATTATAACAGTTATTCATATCATGATTTATGGATAATTACCATAAAAAAAGAATATTACTTTTATTTTGGAATTAACTCAGTTCACATTCTCTAGAAAGGGGGGTGGGGGTATGAAAAGATTTACATACTACTGAAAAAAAAAATACAAGGGCTAATTTAGTTCTACAAGAATAACACCAATACATGTACATAAATCTCTGTAAGGAATTTTATATATAATAATGTAAAATTAAAACAAGTTTCAAAGAATAAGTAAGGTGATCAATAATGTCAAATTATTGTTGCAATATGAACATAGATATGATCAAATGCCCTCCCTTCCACTTCAAAAACATAAAATTTAGAAAATGTTACCTTGATAAAGCATAATTCTTGAACAATAAATGACAGTCATTTTTATCAATATGAATCTTTTTCTCATTCTTATAATGCACATTGAGGACAACAAATATTCCTGATTTGGGATGGTGAAGAGAAAAACACCAACATTTATAAATTCCCTTGGACTTTCACACCAAAAATATATTTTTATAAAACCTCCTGAATCAAAATAGTAAAATGTTTTGAGATTAGTTAAGTAAACATGCATTTCTTGCACACTGCTTAAATTAAATAATAGCTATACATGTATAAGAAACCATAAAAGGACCAAAAGTATTCATTATAACTAGAAAACTGACCAGTCAGCAAGGGCCCCGCCATGGGGTAGAATTAATAGGGTGCAGCTTATGGAATGATTAAAAAATGTACGAAGAATAAGCAACAGCAACAGCAACTGTATTCTTAAAATTTCAAGATAATTCCTGAATATTCAAAAACCTGAAAATAATACCCTTGTATTTACATTAGGCAGTAAAGAACAACTTAACATTGAATGTATATTTAAACAATTATGAAGCTTGTGTTATATAAAATGCCAGCCTTCAATGAATGCAAATATCATGAAGGCTTGACCTTAACTTCAAACAAACAGCAGTTGCAGACAAAGGTTTTCATTAATCTTAAAGTGACAGATAAAGAAAAGCCTACTAAATTTTCTGCAGCAGGCTAGATAATTAATCCCAAAGGATTAATTGTACCTCTCTCATCATTTTCTTCTAAAGTTACAATAAGAACTTTTTCAGTATTAATGATAGAATGGGGTTTTTATACAACTACCCTAAAAATTAATAATATTCTTGAATTAACATAAAGTGATGAAAAAGTAAATCAAAAAATCTTCTTTAATCTATTTCTTGTTATTAGAATTTAATGAAATCATAACTATTAAACAAAAATAAATTATAAAAATTTATATTTAAATCCACATTTCAGAGTGTTCATAGCATTCCAAATTGACTTAACTTCAAAACAAACTTCATTTAGACAGAGGTGGTAATTCATCTCAATTTGACAGATAAAGATAATGCTCTGGATTTTCTTCAGGAGGAAAGCTAATTAATCCCAAGGGACTCATAGCAGCATTCAGTTTACAATGGGAACATCTTCAGCAGTTATCTCTCTTTGCCAATGCTTTCATATATAAAGTTAAGGAATCTACCCCACCACCCCAGCTCCAAACCAGGGGACATAGAGAACCAAACTTAGCATCAAAATATGTATTTCTGCCTACTGAACTACCATACCAAATTTGTACTTGATTGGGCAACCATAAAAAAAGTTGCCCATTCATTCTTATGCATAGTTAAGGAATCTACCCCACCACCCCAGCTCCAAACCAGAAGACATAGAGAACCAAACTTAGCATCAAAATATGTATTTCTGCCTACTGAACTACCATACCAAATTTGAACTTGATTGGGCAACCATAAAAAAAGTTATTAGAAAAAAAAACAGAAAATTTGTGGATGGAAGATGGACAGACGGACAGACAGACAGACGGACGGACAGAGTGATTACTATAGGGCACCCGCAAATCCTTGCGGGGCCCTAATGAAAATGTATGCATTCTTTATAATCAGGCAACTAATTAAGGTACTAATGAGTAGGGTTTGGCACAATCTCTGATGTGCTTAATTTATGAAACATTACAAAGTTTCAATTTTCACTTTTCTTATAAGTTTTAAATACACTTCAATATAAATACACATACAATACATTGTACAAAATTTTCATGAAAGACATAGAAGAAAGCCATTTTTCACATGCTTAAAGAAATGAAACTGGAAAAAGCTAAATGCCAAGCAAATGACAAAAAATATTTTAAAGTGAATAAAAAAAAAATGACATCTTTAGTCATCAGAACTTTCCTCCATTTGATTCTCTTCTTGGGAATTCTTCTTAAAAATTTGAAGACCAGCCAAGACTTGTTCTATCACAGTGTGCGCTAATTTCTTTACCTCACACAATGCACTTGGATTGGCTTCTAGAGACTCTAACATTTCTAAGCCTCCTTCACTTTTCAGCAATCGGCAGTATCTTTCCGCTGTCATAGAGAGAAATACAGTAAGTCCTCTATTTACAGACTGAAAAATGCACACTGAAGTAATTTTAAAAAATCTAACACTAAAATAAATCAGAAAACTAATCAACAAGCAAAATGATGGAGCTTTTCTGATCAATGCCTGTCCACCTCCTTTTTAAAAAAACAAGAGGCCCAAGGGCCTTGAATCGCTCTTCTGATGAATTGTACAATCAATAACTTCTATTAGAAGCCTCCAACTCTATTAGAATCATAAGACCCAAAATGCATCAACTTACAAAGTTTGATAATATTTAGCCAGTTAAGACTGAAGATATTATAATATTATTATAAAATGCCATAAGTAGGTCACAGTGACCTACCTTTTGATTGAAATTTTCTGAGGACTCAAGATACATTAATTGACAAAGACTGATGATTCTAATTAAATAAGTACCTGAGATATTCAAAAGTAGGTCATCATGACCTACTTTTTGGTCAACATTCTCTGAAAACCCAAGATGCATCATCTGACAAAGTTTGACGATTCTAAGCCAATTAGTACCAGAGATAATTAAATATAGCCATCAAATGTCAAAAGTAGGTCACGGTGACCTACTTTTTGGTCGAAGTTATTCAAAAACCCATAATAATGCCTAAATTGACAAAATTTGATGATTCTAAGCCAATAAGTACCTGAGATATTCAAAATTAGGTCATCGTGACCTACTTCTTGTTGGACATTCAATGAATCCCTAAGATGCCTCAACTGACAAAGTTTGATAATTCCGAGCCAATAAGTACCAGATATAATTAAATATAGCCATAAAATGTCAAAAGTAGGTCACAGTGACCTACTTTTTGGTTGACGTTCTCCGAAAACCCAAGGTGCCTAAACTGACAAAGTTTGATGATTCTAAGCTTATACTTACCTGAGATATTCAAAAGTAGGTCACTGTGACCTATTTTTTGGTCGACATTCTCCGAAAACCCAAGATGCCTCAACTGACAAAGTTTGATGATTCTTAGCCAATAAGTGCCTGAGATACTTAAATATAGCCATAAAATGTCAAAAGTAGGTCACTGTGACCTACTTTTTGGTCGACGATCTCCGAAAACCCAAGATGCATCAACTGACAAAGTTTGATGATTTTAGGTCAATAAGTTCCATATATACTTAATTATAGTCACAAAATGTCAAAAGTAGGTCACCATGACCTACTTTTTGGTCGTCACTCTCCGAAAACCCAAGATGCATCAACTCACAAAGTTTGATGATTCTAAGCCAATAAGTACAGGAGATACTTAAATTAAGCCATAAAATGTCCAAAGTAGGTCACCGTGACCTACTTTTAGGTCGTCACTCTCTGAAAACCAAATATGCATGGACTCACAAAGTTTGATGATTCTAAGCTAATAAATACCTAAGATACTTAAATATAGCCATAAAATGTCGAAAATAGGTCATCGTGACCTACATTTTGGTCGACATTTTTCAAAGACCCAAGATGCATCTGCTGACCAAGTTTGATGATCGTAAGTCTTAAGGTAATCAAAATATGCGTTTTAAACAATTTGAAAACAAATGTCGGCGAAATTCAAAAAGTAGGTAACAGTGACCTACTTTTTCATAAATATGTTTGAAGGTCCCAAGATGCATCAAAGTACAAGATTTGATGATTCTAAACCTCCCAGTGTCTGAAATTATGGGATTTAATGTTTTCAAAAGGATAAGTCATAAAGTTCAAAAAGTAGGTCATGGTGACCTACTTTTAAGTTGACATTGTTCATGGTGACCTACTTTTAAGTTGACATTGTTCGAGGACCCAAGGTGCATCAACTGACAAAGTTTGATGATCATAGGCCTTAAAGTGTCCAAAATATGCCTTCAAATCAATTTGAAAACAAATCCCCGCAAAATTTAAAAAATAGGTCACCGTGACCTACTTTTGAGTTAACATGATGCGAAGTCGTAAGATGCATCAACTTACAAGAATTGATGATCCTAGTCCTTATAGTAAGCAAAATATACACGTTTTTATTAATTGTAAATTTAGGTCAACTTTGAAGTGACCTTGAGACCACGCCCTTTGCCCCAGGGTAATTCCCCGTGCAAATTTTTATCTTCGATATATCCTGATCCTTGTAAGTAAGTTTGGTGAAAATCTGCCTGGTGGTTATGGAGAAGAAGATTTTTTAGCAATCAGTACTTTTGGTTTTGTTTTCCTAATTATCTCCCCTTGTTTAAGGGTCCCAACCCTTATTTTAGTATAAATGGTAGCTCTTGGGCCAAGGATACCCTGTGACAAATTTGGTACTGATTGGCCAAGGGGTTCTTGAGCTATGGCCCATATTCTAAAAAGTTTACTCACACCACACAAATGGCCATAGCATTAGCTCTTTGAGCCTTTGGCTCAGAAGAGCTAAAAATTCTGCAGAACCACTGAGCTGATTTTGACCAAACTTGACACAGGATATCTTTTAATACAGGGTTTATTTATAAATCTGTCTAAATGAAAAGTCATGTTCCCTTTCAAGAGTTTTTATTTAAAATCTCATTTTCAAGAGCCAAAAATCTAGGAAACATGTGAAAGCTTCTTGGCTTCAGATTTCAAGGAATACTCACGATAAACCCTGGTTAGGTTGCATAGTGCCCATACAGCCCAGTACTGAGCTGCGGGGGTACTGGACTTCAGAAGATTTAGTATTGGGCCAAAGGACCTGTAAGAAAAATACAGATTTACATTCAAGATGAATAAAAAATAAGAATTCCTATACCACACCAACTATACCACAGACGCTTGCTCCTTAGTTATTTGTATCAAATACAGTCAAACCTTGTTAACTCAAACTTGATGATTTGTCAAAGTTATTTTGCAGTTAAAGCCATGTTTTCTGAATATTTTTTGCACTTTTTATCTTAAATTTTTCCAGTATACAATATATGGGTGTTCAAAAAGCAAAGTTTATATGTATATATTTGGACAGAAAGAAGACAAATTATCTATATAATTATCCACAACATCATGACATGGAGGATTTTACCTATAGTTTATATTCCTCTTGCTGTCCAATGGCCATCTTTCTATGGCTTTGAACATCCTCATTATGACTTGATCCCTGGTAGGGTCCATGACCGTCCAGGCTTCCTTGCCGTCTGCCATGATGTGGGAGAATATTCCTACAGCATTGTAGCTCACTTCTATTCCATCCTTCTCCGACTCCATTAACTCGCTAGAAATCAGTAAAACTTGTTTAGTACAAACACAGATATTGTGAATTCACAGATAAAGCGATGTTATCTTGGATCCCAAGCTATATGAATTTTAAGAATTCCCTATAAGGATATAACAAATTATGGATATAGCAAAGTAATTTAATAGTCCCAGTGACTTAGTTATAACCAAGTTTTACTGTATTGCAGCAAGGTTTTCCATTTACTTTCACATCATTTATGTTTATCTTTGATATATGAATTTTCCTTTCTTACTTTTTCTTTCTCAAATTTTGAAATTTTAAGTACATGTCCTTTTTAAAAGTATATTTTGTTTGTTTGATAAAACTGATCTAATTAAAGAAGACTTACCAGAAAGTGATCAAGAAATCTCCTCTCATCAGTTGCTTTCTAAGTTCCTTAACTTCAGCTATATTTCCCTGAAAAGATCAAGCAATAAAATTCTTTGGTCACCTCTTTTCATATGTTGTATTTCTTTATAAATGACTGACACTGATTGTATAAATAATTTCTTATATTATCAGATTATCATGTCAAGAAAAAATTACAAAGACCAAACAGAAAATCACAAAAACAACATACTAGTAGTCAATCATGATGATTATACTGGAAACCAATGAAAAAAATAAATTATCGGAGCATAATTATATAAACCTTCAACAGTTTGTATACTTTATCTTACCATTAGACCCATCATGTTTCTGAGAAGTTCTTCATTGTTGGGAAATTTCTGCAAAAAAATATTTTAAATTTAAAAATTATCAAGATTACATGTACGTTGGTAGAAAAACTGAAAAACACTATTTTGTTGTAATGCTATATTTAAGATGATAGGGAATTTAATCTAATAATCACTCATGAAAGAAAGTACACCACCATAGCACATGATACACTCATTGAAAATACATTCCATCTTAAGATGGGCGTATAAAAAATCTTTGAAAGAATGAGTCAAGTCATCAATTCTCTTACCTGTAAACATTTTTTGAATAAATCTAGACCATCATTGTCTATAAATCTCCTGCAATTTTCAGCTGTCTCATAGCTGTGTCAAAAAATCTTCTAAATATGTGATTAAAAAAACCTATTTGAACAAGAGGTGTTTGTACCATAAATAATAAACTCCCAACTTTATTATTGCTTCTTAGGGGCATAATCTCTGAAAAAAATTAGATTTAATCTTTTTTGACCTAGATATTCATCTGATAAATCTGCATACCAAATTACGTTTCAGTATGTGCAACCTCTGTGAAGAAAATTTAATTCTCGCGTTTAATGATTGATTTTTTTTTAAGTATTAAAGGGCAATAACCACAATTCGTGAAAAATGGCGCAATCGCTAATCAAGACAAATGATTATCTAGATATGTCTGATAAAGTTTAGTGATCTACCAAATTTCATTTCAGATGACGCAATCTGTGAAGAAAATGAATGGAAACACGTGACAAATAATTGGCTTTTTTGCCAAGGGTTTATGGGGCATAACTATTCCAAAAACCCTTTGCTAGCGAAGATGCAATTCTCTTACCTGTAAACATTTTTTGAATAAATCTAGACCATCATTGTCTATAAATCGCCGACAATTTTCAGCTGTCTCATCTGTTAAAAAAAAGACTTCTAAATTATTGTAAGTCTCTAAAAAAAACTTTTTTTGAAAAATTCAAACTATGTGCCATTGTATTTAATAACAAGGATTTCATGTTTACTTATTTGTAATATTAACACTGACTATCTAATATTGGAACTTGAGTATCTAAAAAAGAATGATTAAAGTGCCTTACCAAGTGAGACAAAATCTTAATATATGCTTCTGTTGAAAATGAAATCTTCCCATTTCTCTTAATATTTTTCATGCCTACATACATTTCATGTTTTGGTAAACAATACAACCTGTGAACAACAGTAGTTTTGTACTTTTACACACAACCGATGTTCAGCAGCAAAGCAATATGCTCTCCCTTCTTTGAATGGTGGCAAAAAATTCAAACTATGTGCCATTGTGTTTTACGGTGTATAACAAGGATTTCATGTTTATTCATTAGTAATATTAACACTGACTATCAAATATTGGAACTTGAGTATCTAAAAAAGAATTATTAAAGTGCCTTGCCAAGCGAGACAAAATCTTAATACATGTATATGCTTCTGTTCTCAATGAAATCTTCCCATTTCTCTCATTATTTTTCATGCCTACATGCATTTCATGATCCAGTATCAATACTTATACAATACAATACACTCACCTGTGATGTTCCACATCATGCTCCAGGCCACTTCCATATTTTCATCACACTGCTCCAGTGCCAGTTTTCTTTTTATAATTTTCAGCATGGCCTAAGTGTAAGTAGAAAACAATTAGCCATTATCTTCTGAACATTACTTTATCATTATCATGTTCATAATGAAGCATTTTTCACTTCTAAAACACAAGAAAATATTGAATTTCATCAAAATACAAAACTTTTGCAATGACTTTGTAAAAAAAATGTTATTGATTCTTGTGTGTAAGAAGCTTCTCTTTTTTTTTTCTTTATATTGATTTAAAAAGTTCTGAAAGGACAGTATGACCAAAAACAATGAAACAATCCACTCTATGCTTTGATGAAAGATGCTAATACATTATTTTCTGTTGCAGACAAGATATAACTCTTTTTTCAAACCTCAATAGCCCCCAGCTCCCCGAATGTCAGTTTTTCTTCGCCGTCCACCTGGCAGGCGATACAGTTCAACAGGATTATCCCCAGTCTCTGAATGAACTCCTCCTGTGAATCTGAAGCGACGACCTCCATCAGATTCTTGGTCATACGCCGATGACAGAAGGTCTGGAATTAAAAACAATGGGGCCAAGGATTTAACAGTCAACGAAGTGATGTATTATCAGAGGTGAATATACTTAAAGGGAAATAACTTCTCTCTAGAATAGTCTAGAATATAGTTGTCACTGTTTCCAAATATTAATAAGTAAACATACCATGTTGTCTGGGAGGTTCATGCTACAGAAATTCAGCAGTACATTTCTCAGCACCTTTAAAAGAGAAAAAAATAATAAACATTAAAAATAAGTCCAGTACATACATGCATAAGCATTCAAAATTCCCTCCCTGCCTCCCAGAAATATTTATTTATTAAGATTTATCACAAGATACATTTTACCTGGTGTCGTGTCTGAGGTATATAAGGAGCATAAAGATGTTCGCCAAGACTTACTGTAAACAGAGTTATTTTCGCCCTGTGTTATTTTTGCCCTTTCAAACTTGCAAACAATTTTGCCCCATTTTAAATTTGCCCAGTAATAGTTTTGTTTAAGAAATTATACTGTTTTCTTTGAATTCGCCCCCTTATAAAATCGCCCAAATGAGGGTAGGCCGAAAGGGATAAAAATAAAACGGGGAAAAAATTTCCTTGTACAGTAAAACTGGTTTAGTACGAATACGGATATTGCAAATTCACGGATATAGCAAAGTTAATTTGGATTCCCAGCTATATAAATTTAATGAATTTATTATACGATTATAACGAATTACAGATATAGCGAAGTAATTTCATAGGTCCCAGCAACTTTGTTATAACTGAGTTTTGCTGTATACTGTATACTTGTAGGAGAACAATAAAACTTACTGTTTTATCCAATCTATGTTCTTCCATAGCATCCAACAAAGTCCAAATAACTCTCCTGAAATGACAAAATACTCTCTTTGTACATAGTCACCCCGCAAACAGCAGAACTAAGTGTTATTCAATGTATCAAAAAATTGTCCATCTACTTGATTTGTATTCGTGTGCAAAATATATCCACAAGTTCCGCAACCTACTTTAACTCACAAATAAAAATCGACACAAACCAATCATTTTGCTTAGTATTTGTAGAGAAATGTTTCCTCAGTCGTGAAAATTAATTGTCACGGATTGATTTCAAACTAACATTTTGCAAATAAAAGATGACATGATTAATAGTTGGTTTACAGTATATCATTGCTTCTTAAGTTACCTCTGCACATGTACACGTATATATTCTGTATGGTGTTTATAATGTTTAAATGTTAACCAACCATTTGAAATTAATTATTGTACATGTATATATAAATTTCTCACTGACAAATCTACTAAGATTCCCCAATTTCTGAAGCCCACAGTGTTAACTGTAGATAACACAGTATCAATTGTACATGACTATATCCTGGCTTTATTTTACCTTCTCTGAAGCTGTGTGACCTTTTCTCTGTTCACTCCTTTGAGTATATAGAATAGGGCAGCACTGTAAACAAAATCAATCTACATTAAACATTGACAAATTTTAATAGGGTCTTGAAACAACATACAACATTACCTTTAACTGATACATGTACAATATTTTAGTTCATATGAACCAAAGGCTCAGGTAAGTTTTTCTGATCACATTCTTACTGGTTTCTGTCTGTCTATTAACTTTTCATATTTTTTTCTTAAAAGGGAACCACTAGGCCAATTTCAACCTATCTTGCTGAAAGTATCTTTTGGTAAAGGGGATTCAAGTTTGTTCAAACAAATGGCCATGCCTTCTTCCAAAGGGAGATGCTTATGAATTAGTGATAAATTATTGACATTTAAAATTCTTTTTCTCAAGAACCACTGGGCTAGTCAAGAGATTAAAGTTTGATTGACTGAGAGTCACTTCTACACAGTATCTAAATTAAACATGAACTGACCTTCCAGAAATCTGAACCTGCTTATTCTTCCAGTTATGCTTCATCCCGGCCACAGTGGACTAAAATGAAACAAGAAAAATGCTTTTAATTGCTTTAATCAAACAATATCTTCACAACTAGACATGCCTCAGACAATTTTCCCAATTAGTTTTGATTGATGCATATTGCTTACCGAGGGGACATGTATTAAATGCTTCTCTCTGTTTAAAATTAATGACACTGTTCTGGGACATTAGCAGAGAAAAGTCAAAGAATGAACTACCATAGACATATAACATTTGGCTGTGTATTATATTTAGCTCCTTTCGCAGAGAGCATCTTCCGCTAAATGAAGTACATTTCTTAGTGTCTTTTTTACATATATTCATATAAAACACATTCAAAAGGCACTTATTCAAATCTCCAACAACTTCCTAAAATATCAATTTCCGCCAAATATCATACACACCAAATAAAATACATTTACAGTTAATATCAATCAGTGCTATATAAACTACACTAGAGCTAGATAATTATGTACAGTGAATGCCCCAGCCATTTCTGGAGATGTGAAAAGTAACAACAGAGATCAACCAGAGATCCCCTTAATGACTAAATATAATTAGTGATCCTACCTCTAATGCCTGGCACTGATCATGCACTTCTTCATAACGAAGCATTTGGAAAAGATGATTCAGGGCTGAAGTGAGAAGATGTTCCTTGTCTTTATAAAGTCGCAGGGCTAGCAAAATCTGTTCTTCTGTGTGGCTACCGGTCACCTGAAATTTCAACGCAACAATTACTTTTAAATTAGTCATTAATCACTCAGTTCTATACCCCAACATTTCAACAAATTACTCAAATTTGAATTGTTCATTGTTTAATAAAAGCAAGGACCTTAATTTCTAGGTTTTTTCCCCTATATTTAACCTTTTTTGCTGGTATATATTACTCTTTCTGTTGGTATATATTACCCCTTTCAACTGGAGTATACTGTATATAGGAAAATTTTTGCCCCCATTTTATTTTCGCCCTTTCGCCCTCCTCGCAATTGGGTGATTTTAAAGCTGGGTGAAATAATAGTAAGAAAATGGCATTAAATCTTAAACAAAACTGTGTCTGGGCCAATTTTAAATGGAACAAAATCTTTTGCAGGTGGAAAAAAAAGCGAAAATAAGACACAGCAAAAATAATCCGGTATACAGTACATGTATTACCCTTTTGCTGGTATATATTACCCTTTTAGCTGGTATATATTACCCTTTTAGCAGGTATATTTGCACGTTCACATGGACTATCAGGACAGTCCAGCAGGCCCAGAAATTCCAATTCTTTCCCTTCAAGTCCTGGGATGCAACAATCTCTGTATGAAAATAAAAAGATTAAATGTATACCTATAATAAAATCTCTATTCTAAATGGGCATGTACGATTTCATGAATTTAACATGATAGTAGAACATGTTGTGTGCAATGTTTATCATTGATAAAACAAAAGGTATACATGTACTTCCATGCATATCAAGTAACTTGAAATATATATTGTAAATGGCAAGGTGGCTAAGCATGACTTTCTGAGCCAAGTTGTGCTCATAGCCATAATTGCATAGAAAGGACAAGGAGAGGTAATGGCCGAATCTGGCCCCCTATTTGATGTAAAAATCAGAACACTGGTATAAATTGTGAAAGTTTATAGTTAAAGAACTTAAACTGATGCTTGCTTTAAAACCAGCAATAATTTGGATTCAAAGGTTACATAGAGGTCACAAGAAGGTGCAGAATTAGGATATTTTCCCAAATTTCCTCTAAGGCTGGGACGATATATCAATATATTGATATATCGTGATGTATGTGAGGACGATACACATATCGATACATTTGAACAAATATCGAAATATCGCCCAAAAAAATCTTACTTCTGTTTTTCTTTGTTTATTTAACATTTGGCCAGGGGTTTAATATATAAAATAAATAAGTTAAATATAAATATAGAAATGAAATAAATAATAATTAACACCACTTGAGTAAAATATTTTTGTTTTACAACATATAAACAACTGTTTTGAATAAATTATTGTCATTTGCAAAGAAATAATTTGTTTATTTCAATGCAACAAAAGATTTTATAAGCAATTAAACATATCGTGATACATATCGCATTGTGGCTCAAATATCGTGATAAATGTATCAATGTAGAAAAAGTTGTATCGTCCCAGCCCTAATTTCCTCAATTCTTGTGGAATATCATCTTACTTGAGATACTTTTCTCTTCGGAAAAAATAGAGCACATGCAGTCTTGCCTATCTGAGATTTTTGCACATATCCTTCTTACCCTATCTTGTCCTTTCTTAACTAAATCTGTGTTCTTGAACATTTTTCAATTCTTTTTTACTTTTACCTCTTTTCTGCTTGCATTCTGAAACTCGCCAAATTTGTTCCTGAAATATCCAAAGAGGTTAGTTTTGGTAAGTTTTCCACGATGTACTCCATGCATTCTTCAGGGTTGTTATGGAAACATGGATTCTCCTCTGTTCCTGATAAGTCTAGGTGTCTACAGAAATAAAAAAAAAATAAATTTCTACACTGATAAGATAGCAAATAAAAAACAACATTTTAGATATACACAGCTTGAATGTTAAATTATTTAAAATATATAATTATATAGGTATGTATATAAAATTTTTTGAATGTATAGTATACCAATGAAGAAAAAAAAATCAAAAAATTAAATTAGATAGTACATGGTTTTAATGAAAATAATTAGCTTACCTCAATTTCTTGGCTTTGCAAATATTTTTTAAAGCCTCCTGCAAATCATTGATGCTTATGCAACTTAAGTCGAGGGAGAGTAAATTTTCCAGTTCTTCGAGACAGTCCATTAATTCAAGGTCAATGACACATGATGATAAATCTAAATAGGTCAAATTTTTTAAGGGACACAAAATGGCCGCCAGTACACTGTGTCCACTACTTGGGTCAGTTTTGTTGTCGTCGCCTTCAAATAAAGCATCCCGTAATACTAATTTTCTAAGGTTTGGACATTTGAAGATGTAATCTAGGCAGAATTTGTTCCCATCATTGCAGTCAGGTTCTGAGTCCAATTCACTCATGTCCATTAAATACAAATAACCAATCAAATTCTGAATGAGACTGTAAGCATCACCAATGATCAGTGATAAAAGGGTTCCCCCAAGTTTATTGATAACTCTTACATGACCTTCGTCCAGATTGCAATGAGACAGGTTTAATTCTCGGATAGGGTGTCCACATGCAAAAGACAATGTTTCTGCATCAATTGAACGCCACGACAAGTCCACTCTGTTTAGTCTCGTAAAAGATGTGTCATTAAAAATTGACAGCCATGCTAAATCATCGGGGTATTCTTCATACATAGACTGGAATAATTTGTCACACAAGCTGGGGTGCTGCAAGGAGATGCCTTCCTTCAGTTTATAGCCATTAGTTAGTTTGTCAGCAAAAGAATCAATATTTTTCACAACTACTTTCATACACAGATCTTCTAAACATTCTGGATTGTTGTCTGGCCAAGAACAAGCCATTTTTACAGTCAATATAAAAACTTGGTCTGAAAAATGAAACAAACTAAAGTTCAGGTTCCTGTACATGCATTATTAATTTTAAAAAAGTGTAATTTCTACAGTATATGCTACAAACTCGGAGATGAACTGTAACTACATCTTTGAAACATGTCAGTGGAAATTTTAGTGAGACGCAAATTTAGTGATTTGTCCTTAAAAACTGTTAATTTATTTTTAGTGAGATGTTATTTTAGCAATTTTGAAATGCACATTAAATAAGCTATCACAAATAAAACGCAATTAATTTTTAGCGATATTTAATTTTAGCTCAACCTAATAATGCCAAATTTAATATATTTCTGTTGACAGTCAAAACAAAGTTACACACAAATACATGTAAGTTATTAATTTTCTCAAGGACCATCAACAGACAAGCATTTAGCATATGTGCCTCCAAATATTATAAAAATAATTCAAGGTTTAGCCATGTTGAATGTGTTGAAGGATACAATGTATATAATTTGTCATCTGTTGGATATAGAAATGCAACCAGCAGTCAAGTTAATTTGAAGTCAATCGAGAGTGTTCTCATATACATGTCTAACACTTGTATTTATACGAAAATGTCCAATGCTATATTAACTAATGTGTTACACTGAAATCTGAAAGTGGCATACAAATTACAAGGTATCTGTTGAGCAAATTTTTGTGTGAATCCAGAATTCCATCTCAGCACTCCATGCAACAATGGCAAATAGACCTATGATTATAAACATTTAACATTTAAATATCTTTGTCCGAGATAAAACTACAAAATAGTAATAAATCTTTTCAATGATTTCTTCATTAAGTTACTGGTTTGCGAAAAGGGGGTGGTTAAAAATAATCATGAAGGGGCCAGGGAAAAAAAAGGAAATTGGGCTAGGCTAGGATCAAGCAATTGAATTTAAAATAATTTAAATGTAAGGAATAAGCACAGGCACCTGAAGTGAAAGCAGTCAAATTCTCTGGTTTTATGATGATGATAAGCTATTGGCTTGCCTGATAATTTTATCCATGGACGCCTTCAGAGTTTAATATAGCTGCAGATCCCTTTAAGTCGTTATGGTTTTATTTATTTGGTTTATATCCATAATGTTTATTTTTTATGGCTGTTTGCTATTCATTTAAACCTCTGATGCTGCAAAAAAGGTGCAATTTACGACACAATAATTTTTGCGCATTTTTGGGGAGAATTTCTCCTCTTTTTAGCATTGGTCAATCAACTACCTTTTACTCCCTAATTCTAGACACATTCTGTAGCAATATGTATATTTTATCCACCTCCCAACCATTTATAGCTGTCTTTACAGTCAAACTGGCTTGAAGTGAATTTACAACAATCTAACAAATAATTTTAATCAAGTGAGTTTATCACTTGTAGAGACTATACTATAAAAGCTTGGGAGATTTTTCAAAATTTAATAAATGGAATCAGCTGATTCATTAAACGAATTTTGCCGATATATAGAAAACTAAAAAAATAATTCGTATATCAAAATACAATGTTGGAAGTACATCATTAATGAATTCATTTCATTATTTTAAATAATTAATATACATATTTAATGTTCCATTTGGATCCATTTGATTTCCTTTTGGGTCCATTTGGGTTCCATTTGGGTAAATCGACGTTGTATGGAATTGACCGATGTTGAAAAGTGGAGAAATTCTCCCCAAAAGTGCGCAAAAATATGGCGCTGAAAATTGCACCTCTTTTGCATTACAGGATCTGTAGCGTAATGGTCAAAGACAAATATATAAAAAAACTATAAAGCTACATATCTGCAGCTAAGTTTAATATACAAACTATCATGAAGGCCAATCACTTAAAATAGACAGTTATTCCTTTAAAAAATTTAATTCATGCAGATTCTTAAATTTATTTTTGCATCTACTTTGAAATGCCTTTCATTAAAAAATGTTAGACTATCTCTTACAGTCTTGTATGCAATAATCTGTAGATTACACAACAGGCACTGCGCAATTTTACGAATTCATTTTGACGATATAATTTCGCCATGCTGTATAAATTAAAAGCTATTTTCCTAAGGAATATACACCAAATATTAAGTTGACCTACATTATTTAAACGGTAATTTAAGGCAAAAAGTGCTTAAAAGTCAGGTTCATCTTTCAGCTCCTTCGTGATAACCGGAAATTTACTTGCAGTGGATAAATAACAAACTTGCCTGGTGACGGAAATGTATTTTCCGGTATGAGAGGTAATGGCGAGACGATCATGAAACAAGGAGGAAATTATTTGTTTGTTTTTTTTACAACTAATTTATAGGAACTCCGTCTATACAGTACTGAATAAAATTTGAACCCTATTAGTTAGGGGTATAACAAGAGACAGAAATAACTATTGACAACATGTTGATTATGATATATTATATAGGCATTGAAAATTGGGGTTTATCTTTTTCTTTAGCCCCATTCCCACTTTCATTTGTCACACCTTTACCTTATATACAATTTGCTTCATAGAAGTTCTGTTAGAGATGGATTTAATTTCTATTTTTATTATTGAAAGAAATACAGTTAACTTATTCTTGAAAAAGAAGACAAAACACAGATGTGTATGGTCAGTAGATTTGATAGGTGGTAATCGTGCCCCAGAATCATGAAACAGACATACACTTAAGTCCATCTTTCAATCACCTGTGAAATATTTATTAATTGCATATTAATTAGTATTTAAATTAATCTCAATTTTTTCAGACAGCAACTCTTTTGTTAAGCAACTTTGAAAAACCTTTTTATTTTGGGCTGCTTGCTTGTAATTTTTACATTTTAGTAAAACTTAAAGATTATGACTTAAGCTACATGTAGGATGTTTCATCAGATCAGACAGATAGATGGGTTGGTTAATCATGACTGGAGATTTTTTAGGTGCCTGGGTTTGGATCCCAATCTGATCCACTGCATTTTCTACTTTCCAATTACAAAAAAATGTACTTTTATCAATTGTCATGCCATGTCCTTCAGTTGGCTAGAAATGATAGGTGAAAGACCTGTGAGTGTGAGGGCAGAGCTTTGGTTGGTGACTTCCCGGGCAAAGGCCTAAAGTAGAGAGGAATATGGAGATCAAATGGGTTCCTTTGCCATGACAAGAATGCTCAGTTGTTAGCCAAAGCAAAACTAGAGATTCAGGGTGTCTGGTTTAGAATCCTGAACCAGTCATTTTCATGTTTTTTCTCTCCTGTTACATAAACAAGCCACTTTTGTAGTTTTCATCTCTACTTTAACAGTTGGTGTCTCAAAAAAAAAAAAATACACATGTATTATAACTTAACTTGTTTGGAACCAAATATAAATCCAGCATATAATATTTTTTGTCCTGTTAATTTTATGTCTACTGAACCCAGAATTTCTTCCCATGTTCTCTTTTATGTCAAGTTGCACTTTGCACAGAAAATGAAATTAATTGAATAAGTAATTTATTTTCAGTAAAACAAAATATGAAGACAGAATGACAGATGATTGTTTTCTGAAATGTGTTGAATATTTCATAAACATTGAACATACATTGTATGAGACAAACAGCAATTATTAGCACTGTCCCAGAGAAAAGAAAGAATGGATGTAAATAAAAGTGATACAATTTTAAGAATTGTAACAGCTTTAGGAATGATAAACAACATAATCATAAATCTTTCCCAAATTCTTCAAAAATTATACATGTCATGATTTGTTCTTTATCACAATTATGTTTCTTCCTCTTTCTCTCATAAATCCAACCATCTCATTTTAATAATGTACAGCTGAAATATCTTCCCAAAAAATTTTATGTATTAATATAGCTCTGATTGGGTATTGTATAAAAAGTCTGGCATATGACATCATGATGACATCATACATTCTTCCTGTCAGTCAGAACTCGGATGATCGTGCCTGATCCTCCAATTGCATACACCTGTAATGGAGAGAATTTTATTAAGCTGAATTAATTTACTGAAAGCAAAGCAATTGGGCCTTTAACTATAACCCCACACAGATCTAATACAAAGCATAAAGCAGCACATAAGGAGGGAAAAAAATCATATCATATCTTACCAAACCTAATTACAGCATTGTATTTTCATAATATTTAAAGTCAATTTTTCTACAGAGCTATAACTTTGGTGCTATTTATTGCATGATATTTACAGTTTCCTGAATTGCATATTTAAGAAATAAATCATGCACCATCCGGACATTATATAAACTGAGAGAGCATCCACGAACTCCAAAATTAATTCGAACATCAGCAGTATGTATCAGGTACTCACTTCAAGGGACTCCTTTGAATAATTCATAATTTAAAAAATACAAAAAAACTTTCAAATACCTTTTCATGCCATGTCAGAAGTGCTGCACTGCTTCCTTCCGATGGAAATTCAAATCCTCTATAAATATATTTCATGAGAATGTCCAATGATTTACTGTCAAGGGCATTAACTCCCTTTTCAATTTCACTTGTTTTAAATGCAGTCAAAACTCGAACCACCAGCTGCACTACTTTGTCCTTAAAATTAAAAAAAAATCATTTCTTCAAATCAATTACCTCTTTATATGGAATTGGTTTGGAATCACAAACATGGATTTGATAAATTGTTTTAAATGGTATTATATACTTAATAATAATGAAAAATTATCTAGCCATTACATTGTAATATAAACTCTAAGTGCTTAATAAAATCATAACAATTAATCTACTTAAAAAGCAAGACTCTTCATAAGCTTACATACCACTATAAAAAGAGGAAGAAAATCTTTAAGCCTTACCTTCATTCTTTTGTCTTTACTACCCTGTAGAGGATTCTGTAAGACAGCTTTCAGAGCTTCCACATTTTTAGCTTAGAGGTGTTAAGGAAATAGAGGATTTAAACATTGAATCTCAAAATATGATTACATTATTATTAAATGCAACTGTTTTGTCAAGTTTATGCTCAATAAGCTTTCTTTTAACAGTAAGAAGCATGAAGTGTAGTTTGTGAAGCAAGCTTTACAAAGAGCAATGCAAGCTCAGTAGGGATTAGGAACAGAAAATTACAAATAAAATTGGTTTATGAAGCAAATTTTGATGGAAAACCTTCCTAGAATTTCTCTGCTACCAGCATTCCATGTGATGGCAAATATAACAGTCCACCAGTTACTGGTTTTATCAAAAAGGCTGATCAAACTTTTTTTTATGGTATCTAGTGTAACAGGAAAGGAGAAAATAGCTGGACCAGGAATTTAACCCGGGAACCCTGTGGCTGCATCACTAGTCAGGTGCTCTACTGACTGAGTTATCCAGGTCAATATCCACAGCCCATTACATTCCTCCCTCCTTAGACAATTTTTGCCCTCGAAGATACAACACAAGTCCTTATTAGCCCCTGGCAGGACTTTCACCTGCAATTCCAGGGGTGGTCAAGGGCACCAAATCTGTTACTGTAACAGGAAAGAAGAAAATTTATGGCTGGACCGGGATTGTCCAGGAATCGAACCCCCGGACCTCTGCATCACTAGTCAGGTGCTCTACTGACTGCCTATCCAGGCCAATATTCACAGCCCACACCATTACACTAGAAACCAAAAGCAATATTAACTAAAATGCACTGAAAATGTATGTTTATTTTGCTACATTGTGAATACACGACCGGGATTGTACTATTTTAACGATAGAACATTCTATCTACCGGGACCTCTGCATCACAAGTCAGGTGCTCTACTGACTGAGTTACCCAGGCCAATATTCACAGCCCACACCATTACACTAGAAACCAAAAGCAATATTAACTGTCCTGCTTGTAAATGTAGATGTAGGCTTGTATGACTACTAGTAATCTCAGCGAAAATGTTGTGCGGACTAAAAATTTTGGTCTGGTATCCTACCAGACCAAAATTTTTAGTCCCTACGACTCGCTGAGATTAGACTACTGGTACTTCTCTGCAAAAAACCTACTTCATTTTCTAAAGTTTCTGACTTTATTCCAATAAAAATATGACACAACTTGCTGCTATGACACACGGAAGAAAATAGGCACAGCAGTCAAAAAAAGGATACATTGGTTTAAATAGTTGGTAACTTCGTTTTCATTGGGACCAACTTCACCAACATCTGTGTCTTCGTTATCTTGAAAGTTTTCTTCATCATACTCGTCAACATTGACCTTTCTAAATTTGCTAGCACCAGTATTTTTTGACATTGTTACTAGTTTTCCCTTTTGCAACACACCCCGGAAGTTATTTTTCTTTCCGGCTTACTACGTTCGTAAATATACGTATTGTGTTAGGTAAGTCGTTCCATAAATATGACCTCAGTGCTGTTGACTTTGTAAAATATGTAATGTAGATCAGAGAGATGCATGTAATACATGTATATATCTTTAATTAAGTTTTAAAAGTCATGTACTTGAATGGTAAAAATTGTAATTTCAATCCATAAAATCTGTATCATACATTTTTTTTAATAGGGCAATCGTTTTTCTTCTTAAAAAAACACAGGTACGGTGCTTGTTTCGGTAATTTTTTAATCAACAATATACCATACTAAAACAAAAATTGCATTTATAAAAACTATACTGTGTTATAGGGTTAAAAATTATTTCTGAAACAAGTGCCTGTGCAGGAGCGGATCCAGAATTTTTTTAACAAGGTCCACCCCAGTCAAAAAATCTCCAACCCAGGAATTTCTTAACAAACCAAAAATACATATAAACAAACTAGCAAAAACATAACAGCAACAACAACGGAAACTCCTTTCCCAAACCCATTTCGCGTGTGTGTATGTGTGTGTGTGTGTGTGTAGTGGGGGGGGGGTATTGTCGCTGCCCTGTCTTCCCAAATTTCATATCTATATAATTATGATTTTATATCAACGGATCCGCGCTTTATAGTCCGGGGCTTGATAGGTGGAGGGAGTTCCAACGTCACATTTGATTGGTTAAGTCTGCAAACCCCGTGGGTGGGGATGGGGGGTCCGGGGACCCTCTATAGATCCGCGCTTGTTTTTTTTTTATTATTTAAAAATATTTAAAAAAAATGCCATTAAATCTTAATTTTTTAACATATGATATTTTGTCGACGGAATTTAAAGGAAAGAAAATTTATAATTATACAGTTTTCTTTTTATTCAAAGTTTATATTCATTTCCTGATCCGATCAATTTTCGATGTAATAAAAATGGAATATACTTTAACACAGTAACCACTAACCACGTTTTGTGCCAAATTATAAAATTTTCTTGCATACAACGATATCGATCATGTTTTCATTCCGAAATTCAAACCAAGAAATAAAACTAAACATTTTGTGTTTTAAAATCATGCAAGCTATATGGTAGGCTATTATAAAATAGAAACACTTCTCTTATAAATAAAATTTAATTGCATGGTAATTCTTTTTTTTTTAATTAAATATTGTAAAATAGTTGAAACATATCATACGTATTGTGTTCTACAAGAATAATTAATGAAGCAAATCTCTCTTAATTATTCCCTCTCTTCATCTCTCTCTTTCAAAGGTAACATAATTGAATTTTCTGAAATAAGATTCTTTCTTTTAAGGTGTGTAAATTTCTACTAATTTTTTTTTTATCTGATTAACATGCCCCCATTCTATTTTTTTTTTTAAATAAACATATTTGGGGGTGGGTTAACCCCCCCCCCCCGTTTTATTTAGATATTTCGTTCGGGTTCGTTCTTTAATTCCAGTCGATGTTTTGAGAATGTGGTATAAAAAGCGCCCTCTATCGTCGCCATAATATTTGTCAACATGGTAAAAATTTTCGCTCTGTACAAATCCATCATCATCTAAGCCAGAGTTTATTAATCTGAACCCTTGTCGATAAATTTGGATAAAACAATAATAAAATATTTAATTAAAATATCAGATTTCATTTTGTGATTAATAATATTAGTATGATCGTTATATGTAAGCTAGATGTGTCTCCATCAGAAAGAGATAGTGGCAATTTTTGAGTTTGAAGATGCAATTGTAGTTAAAAATATATATGAATAAGATTGTAATACTAATATTTGTTTCATGGATTTATAACTTCTCGGAATCGTAATTTAAAATGAAGAACTTTCTGCAAACGAACGAGTTTCGTTTATTCTGCAAACCGAATTTCCTCGATCTAATTTAGGCCTCTTACAACAAACACAATGAACTAATAAATGACGTATTGTTTCCAGGCAAAAGTTAAGGCAAAGGATCTCCGTGGCAAGAAGAAGGAGGAACTAACAAAGCAGTTGGATGAACTGAAAAATGTAAGTTTGGAAACAAGATAATATTGCTAACAGTTTGCTGTCGACACGTAAAAAATTAACTGTTTCTTTGGACAAACCTTCGGCGGAGTTTCCAGAAACCATTGGTCCAACCAGCAAAAGTGATAGAAAATTTAAATATCCATTGCAATTTACTATCTTACTGAAGTTACAGAATCATGTGACTGATTTTTATCTGCCATCATTCAGTGACGGAACTTTGATTCTCGATTTTTTTCGTGAACACCATAAAGTTTTCTTCTCTTCACTGTAATGACTTGGCAAAAAAAAACCTGGCAATGTATCAAGTAAAAAGGAGGGTCAGATGATTTCAATTTATGTGTTTAAATTCTTTAATAATAAATGCAACTTTATGTAATCTTCAAAAATTGTTTTAGAGGGGATCTGCTATGATTTGCTACATTTTAGTCTGTAACATATTTTACATGTAACTGTGGTGAGAAATATGTCCCAATTATCAGTCTTGAAAGTATGAATTGTTTTTCAGGAACTTGGTTCATTGAGGGTTGCTAAAGTGACTGGTGGTGCAGCATCCAAACTGTCTAAAATGTAAGTTATTCTGATGATAGGTATGAATAGTGGATTGAACATTCTGGTTCCTTGCTGTTAGGGCTGTCACGGTTCCAAAATTTTTCGGGTCGGGTCGGTTCTGATTTTTTTAGGTTCGGTTTCGGGTTTCTTGGGTCGGGTAGGTAATGGAAGAAAAGCTCATGATTTGTATTATTTTCAACAATAAAAAGAATATTTTCATTTAATCTTAGAAATTGCAACATTATAACTAGTTTAAAGTAGCCTCCTGACTAGACAACAATTGTACCAAATTATTTAAATCACCTTATAATGACAATGTACTAACCAATCTCTCGTTTTTTATAGTAAAATCTACTCTATTATACAAATTGGAACCGAACCGAATTCCGGAAAAACGGAACCCTACCAAACCCGAATTAATTGTTCCGCGGTTCCGGGTCATTTCGGGTACCCGTGACAGCCCTACTTGCTGTTCATTAGAAGGTACATAGAATAATTAAGCTGCAGAAACTGTAGTATTATCATGGTTATGGTTTTATATTTTAGTGTTTGACCATAAATATTGTCCAATTTATGGCACAAGCTTTTTTTGGACACAGACGAGGTTTTATCATTAATGGGATATAAAACAACCAATCAAATACTGCATCAATTAAGCCGGCAGACTGTGATTCATCACATCTCTGTGACATACGATGCAAAGAGAAACTTTTCTCAATTAATTACATCCTCCAACTAGTGGAGGAGGTTTAATTGGCAAAGAACATTTTTTTTCAAAACTTTTTAAACAGCCAGGTTAATATGAAATGCACCAATAAAAGGTTTAAAATGCCACCCCAACCGCTGTTTGATGATTCCTCTTTTAAGTCATATGAAATATTTTTGATAAGTTCAATTAATCAAAATAAAAAAAAATCTAATTTTTTTATTACTTCATATATAAAAGATATGACTTTTCTCTAAGTTGCACAATTTAAATCAATTATGATTCAAAGCTATCAAAAATTTAAGTCAATTTAATAACTATAAAAACGTGAAGATATTCAAGTTCAAAATTCGTTATATAAAAAAAAAAAAAATAAAAGTATCTAACATATATCTACATCTACACTCAATCTCATAAAATTGTTTTTTAACTCTTTTAGGCTATCTAAATTTAATTCCTTGGTTCTCAGGCCAATTTTCTCCAAAACAGATGCGGGAGGGCAGCATTTTATTTTTCATTTTATTGGCAATAAAGTAGATGAGGGAGGTATTTTTTTTATTTCAATTTCCGAATTTTCTTTAACATAGAGATAATTTTTTTAATCACAGATATACTTTCCATTTCTGGTCAAAATTTCTGCTTTATCCATTGCTTAACAGCGTGTAAACATCGTAGGTAATGTCCTCGAATGTATTTTCAAACGAAGTAGCCAAAATCTCATTGTAAATGGCTACCGGAAGTGATATTTGAATACTAAACTACGAAATAAATGAGGTCGGAATTTTTTTTCCCGGATTGGTCTCCGCAACACCAACTTTTTATTTTATCAAAAATACAATAAAATCGGCAATGCGGCTACCTCAAAACGGATGCGCGCGGGCCTGAGAACCAAGATTTCAATTTTATATGGCCTTATAGCTTTAAGTTTGAAACTGAACATGGGCATACACCATGTTAGATTGTACTATCTACGATATCAGCAATGGGGTATACCCTTCACATTCTTTACACCAGCCTGCTTTATTGCTGCAGATATCAGCATGGAATGATGATCCATGTTCCTACTGGTTATCGTGCATTTCCTTTGTTTACATGTCATATAAATATAACAGTAAAGTGTGTTTGTGTTTATTTGTAAATTGCTGACCTTTACAACTGTTGTAAGTTTCTTTGGTATCTTTCTCTCCTGTCATGGAAAAAGTACCCAAGTATACAGTCATTTTTGTTGCTGCTGAGTGCTTTGTAGCAAAAATACTAGTTCAATCAAGTTTAGCTTAATAAATTCAGATTCCCATTTAATGTCAAGTCATTACAGATGATGCAAACTTTTTGGCCTGAAAAATTATGAAGTTTTGCCATTGGATCGATAGGACTGATGTAATGACAAAAAGTATTCTCATTAATATTATTTATATGATGACATCTTGTTTAAAAGAAGAACTTAAGTTATGTCTGGTAATTTTATTTTCAGCCGTGTGGTGAGGAAGTCTATTGCCCGTGTGTTGACAGTGATCCACCAGACCCAGAAGGAGAACCTTAGGAAATACTACAGATCAAAGCGTCTAAAGCCCACAGACCTCCGTCAAAAGAAGACCCGCGCCATGAGGAGGGCCCTGACACCCTACGAAAAGTCCATCAAGTCACGGAAACAACAGCGCAAAGAAAGACTCTACCCCTTGAGAAAATTCGCAGTTAAACAATAAATTATATGGTGTAGAGTTTGTTCGTAGTTTGTTATTTTTTTTAAAAAACAGACTTAGGCCATGAAAATTAATTAATAGGTTCTGAGGTCAAAAATTTCAAACTTTACCGTGGCAGTCATTTGAGGGGGGAGGTATCTTTTTTTTGATAGTTGTATTAACTGATATTCATACTTTTTTGTTCTTTTAATGCATGTATTTTAATTGTAATGTGGTCAACTCACTTTGAAAAATAGGAAATTATTGTGATTTCCCTCTTCAGAATGTCATTAGAATTGATCAATGCGGCAGTATTTGACCTGATGCGATGGTGCCTGAGAAATTGTCATTGACCTTATCCTTAAAAGACGGTAATTTTTGAAATTGGAAGTGCATTGTATTAAAGGGAATTGATTCATTTTGTTTATTCTCTATATTCTTTATTTGCACCTCTGAGCTGAAGGCCTGTCCTCTAGTGCCCACGCGATTGATGATTGGTGTTTTGCACCGAGTTGCCAATATTTCATCCATATTTGGGCGGGAACGATTGGAACCTTTATTATTCTCGAATATTCACTCTGTCTGCTCGATTGGTTTGGTAGGGTAAACTTAGAAGGCCTTCTCAGAACCATATATGGCATGCATATCTTTGTTTCTCTCACACAGCTTCTGATTGGCTAAAAATCTGTTTCTAAAACTGCATCGAAAAAATGTGTTTTTATGGAAAATGAGTCCAAATCGATTTTTATTTATTCAATGCAATATTTAAAATCTGGAATTGAATTTTTTTTAACCCACGCATTTTTGTAAATTTGCTCTTTGCAAGATTAGCATCTACCGTTTCATGGTTGAATTCAACTTTCCATTCGACGAGCCGAGTTTTGACGTTGCTTACGGAGATAGAAGAAAGCAAAGACATGCATGCCATATAAATATGGTTGTGTAGATAAATTATTGTAGAAGACAATGGTAATAAACAGTTTGCCAGTGCATTTCACCCGAAAGTGTAAATGATTGCGTTTCTGAGGAAAGGGTTATTGAGTATAATTCGGAGTTCTAAAGATTCCTTGTGTTATTATTATACTGTGGGTTAAAAATTTATTTCCGAAACAAGTGCCTGTGTTGTTAAGCCATTATTTACACACCTGCTGGTCCCCGCTGCCGTTGAAGAGCAGAGCAAACACAGACCTCCAAAATATAAGAGGTGGGATCAGGTGCCATGGATGCCTATACACCCGCCGTGTGCTCCTTGTCATGATCGGGAGATAATGGAAAAGAAGGCGGGCAGAATGCCTATAGCGTCAGCTATTAAGAAATCAATGAGTATTTAAATTATCTTCTCTTTATTGAAATTTATGAAATTATGAGAAAAAAAGCCTTTTCTGAGAGAAAATAAATCGCGTAATTTTTTTTTATAAAAAATATTAGATGGTAATCCCTAGCAATAAAAATCAAACATATCAATATCGTACTGCTTTGAAACTAACGCGTTAACCACTATGCAACATCGTTCATGGTGATTTTGGGCATTTAAATCACGTTTTTGATATGACCCTTGACTTAATGGACTTGAAGTACATCTCGGAAAGATGCGAATGTTTTGTCATAAAAGTGTACTTTTAAGGTATAGTGGGTCTTCCCTCCATGTTTTTGTAAACCAAAAAATGTATATTTTATTGCAAACTGTTAGGATCATCTTTAAAAAAAAAAATAGAGCGAAGACCCACTCCTATTGAAAAATTTTGTTAAAGTACACTGAGAAAATTATCGTTTTTGTTCTTTTTAGTGTGTGTATGCTTTTTCATAGGCTAATATTTTCAGTATTTGTGAGATTTTTGTAAACTGTAGAGATTTTACATTAAGTATACTTTAATATTAGATGAAATATCAAATATAATTTGGATATAATCGAGATTAAATTTTTCACTTTATCCGCCTTATCCCCCCATCTTCTGTAGTAGACGATTCAGTGTGTAAATTGTGGACTAACAATTACTACGAAAAACGTTGGTCAACATTTGACTTAAAATGATAGATGGTATTAATTTGCTGACAAGGTTATTTTATTGACAATAGAACTTACGAAATTCGACTTTTAAAAGGGACTGCTGATACACTGTTCTTTTTCAACTCATACGTAAAGCGGATCTTGCGATTTTCGAATCAGCTGAGAGATATATAAACCTGGCATACATAAAATATCCAAATATGAAACAGATGTGTCATGCAGACCCTGTGTATGGTTTCTATAAATTCAAGCTGATTTTTGTTCGAATTAATAATTAATGAAGTTTTTCAAATTACTACTACAGGATTTCTGCAAAACATCAACTTATGATTAAAAAAAAGTCAATATTTGTGCGTACATTCAAATTTCGAATGAATTATAAAAGCAGAATTTTCAATTTCCATGTTTTTAGAGATATATAAACCTGGCAAACAATTTTTCAAAATGCTACTCCTCCTACAGTTTTGCATTTCAATATAATTTGGCACACAAGTAGACTACACTAAGATACAGAATTCTGTGTATCGGTTTTTGATTTGGATGAACGGTGTTGCCATGGTTACTAAAAATAGAAATTTCTGTGAAATTCTTTCAAAATGCTACTCCTCCTACAGTTTTGGTCTGATTTCAATATAACTTGGCACACAAGTAGACTACACTAAGATACACAATTCTGTGTATCGGTTTTTGATTTGGATGAACGGTGTTGCCTTGGTTACCCTTTCCCCCCCCAGTTTTGGTCTGATTTCAATATAACTTGACACACAAACACACTGGTACATAAATCTATTTATCATTTTTGATTTCGATGAACTGTGTTGACGTGCTTCTAAAAATAGAAATTTCCGTGAAATTCTTTTGCTACTCCTTTTGGTCTGATTTCAATGTAACTTGGCACACAAGTAGACTACACTAAACATACATGTAATTCTTATGGTTTTTGATTTCGAAACGGTGTTGCTGTGGTTAAAAAAAAATTTCCGTGAAATTATTTCAAAATGCTACACCTCCTACAGTTTTGGTCTGATTTCAATATAACTTGGCACACAAGTAGTCTACACTAAGGTACATAATTCTCTTTATTAGTTTTTCACTTCAATGAATGGTTATTAAAAATAGAAATTTCTGTTTAATACACTCAAAATGCTTCCAAATACAGTTTTTTAATGTGGCATGCAAGTACTATATAAAGAGACTAAATATGCTGTTGAAAAGTTTCAATTTTTTTTTCTCTTCTTTTGCTATAAGTACAAACCACCAACTTACTATTGTTAATTCTTTATGCCACCATAATTGATAATTTGTGACTTGTGTAATACAGGTGACATCTGCTAATTAACTGTTATTCACAGCAAGTCTCTAATGATGTATCAATGAAAGTTATGTATCCATATATATCTGAGGTATTTCACACATCTTGAATAGATATGGAAAAAAATTATGTATATTGCCAAAAAAAGTCGACATCGACTTTGTTAAATCGTTGTTTTTTTTGCTAATTTTACGGAATATCAGTTGATCGTTGACTTCTAGTTAAAAAAAGAGGATAAGAAAAACGGTGAATCCAAAATACATTATTAGCAAAACCTAATTACTAGTATCAATACATGAGTTTGAAAAAAGCGTCACAAGATTGCATAACTAGTAGCTACCTTTTCACGCATCCTTTGTTTGAAATTCTGGTAAGATACATCATTAACCAACTATTAACAGAATCTTTTGTTAAAAACAGGTATTTGTTTGGAAAAAACGACAAATTGCTTAGAAAATCTAGTGATTTCCATTTTTTGTTGTAAAATCAGGTGTTTTGAGTTCAACATGCAAAAGCACTAGTATATAAATGTTCTTATATTTTAATGTACTCTAACTTGCTGACTTCTGTGCACGGATATTTTTGATCCAGCAATGACCACTTTAAACTGTTTGACGCCGAAGATATTTGTGCTGATTGGGGCAGCAGTTGTAACCACTGAGTCGACCAACGTGACAAATTCTTTAGGCTTGACGTACGAATGGACACCAACAACCACGTCAAACGAATATGAAAACCATACAACGAATCGGTCGAAAGATGAACCTAACTCAAGAAGTCTGTCTAGAGAAGAATCAACTTCACCACACTATGGACCAGCCAACAAAGTCACAGAGTCGACAGAATCTACGATATCTAGATCAACCGAGCCAAGCAGCACATCGAAGGACTATCTGCAGATGACCACGTCTAAAGAGATGGCAAAAATAAATTGGTCCGATTTCATGAGAAGTAACGAATCTCAAAACTTATTCCAGAAGCCGACGAACAGTTCTTTCTCACTTCTTGAGGAAATCCCTCCATTTGCTATTCCTTTAATGTCTTTTTTCATAGGTATTGTTGTGATAACGTTCAATTCTCTGGTGATGGTAGCATCGGTCAGGAACCGCGAACTTCGACAGAATACAAACTACAGCCTCGTTATGGGATTGGCACTGAGTGATTTTTTGATGGGGGTATGTGCGATACTTGTTGGGGTACGATTAAATTTTTCAAAATTTACTCGAATATTTGATTTGTGCATCGTAACAAATATTTTTGCTTTAGTAGGTATGAACATGTCGCTTTTTCAAACTTTATGCATCAGCCTTCATCGTTATCTCGTTCTCTCAGAAAATGACTGGGCAAAACACATTTTTGATAACAATCGAAAATATTACTTGTGCATCTTTGGGTGGGTTACATCATTCACTATGTACTCTTCTTTTATATCCCCCGAAGAGGACCGTACAAACTGTTTCTACAGAACTATTTTTGGTCCAAATATGATGACTATACGACTCATAACGTGCGTTTTCATTTCATCCTTCATGTTTCTGATAGCAATTTTTTATTCGCTTGCTATATACCAAGTACGACGACGATACGTGGGTACTTCGAATGTCTCCAGTACAGGACAAATGGAAGACCGCAAGAAAAAGCGAATTATGAAAGCTACTAAGTTGGTGAGCATGATCCTTTTGGCCCTTGTCGTATTTTCTGGACCGATGCTTATTTGCTCCTTTTTTTCTACTACCCCTCGATCTATCGTTGTTGCTAGTTTTGCAGCAGCCAATGTCAACTCCCTTCTGAACCCGATCATATATTGCTCTCACATTACCCAACTGAGAAACGAATTGAAATCCATATTTTGTTGTAAGGAAAAAAAGTAATGTGATTGGATATATATGTGAATCCAATTTCGATTTGCAATTTTTCTTGTCCATAATCAAAAGATCTGCGTAGCTGTCCATTACCTGCAAACGTTTTAAAAGATGACAGCTTACTCTAAAGACTTAAAAGAGTATCTTCTCTTCTTTTTACAGTGACATTATTAACTTTACTTATAATTTGTTTAGTAATAAGATCTTTTTTAACTCTTAAATAAAATAGATATTACCACAGGTTTGTCACTAGCGACAATATGTACATGTACATGTATACCTTTGCAGCCTGCAACAAATATGGATATATTCAGATTAGTTAAGAAATTCATTAAAGCCATATATGTGTTTATGTACGTAATGCTGACAACGAAAGATTTAAAGTTTTCATTGAAAATATGAGTTGAATTTTCAATATTTACATGTTTAAAATATCAATTGAACACAATTAAATTGAAAAGGGTTCTATGAATGTCATTTGAACACAACATTCTAAACTCTTGTAGTTAAACATATTCTTCTATTTTTATGATGAAGATGGACGTTAGTTCACAAACTTGGGGTTTGTTGGTTAATGGATAATGGTTAATATTTAAAAAAAAATAAAAAAAATAATGCTGAATACTATAATGTTTATTATGTATATATATTTTGAATATATTCTTATTTGTTCTAAATGTATTGTGTAAATACATTTTGGTCTGATCCACTATCATGTTATGTGCTATGTACATGTATATATTTTATTTGTTTCAGCAGAAGAATTTAAAAGATTATTTCCCTATGTGTTAGTATTCCTATGTATACTCTGATCGCTTATTGTGACCACGCCCTACCCACCTTCAATTTGAACAAAATTTGATATACACAACCGAGGATATACTTATATAATAACTTTTTATACATTATTTTTGCTCCTACCCTTAGCTTTCTTAATTATTCAACGACCAACTTTTTCATCCATCTTAATGCCCCATAACCATTTCACCGATATCTCCTATGTAAAACTCTGATCAACTGTTGTGACCTTACCCACCCCCGGGGAGGCATGAGTTGAACTGACAAACTTAAATGTACACAACATGAGGATGCTTCCATATAAATATGACCAGTCGTAGTTTTGCTGTTCTTGTAGAAATTTTTTAAAAATATTTTCTATATATTCCTATAGTAAATTTTATCCCCTGTTGTAGCCCTGTCCCATGAATTGGGTCATGATTTGAACAAAAGTCCATTTAATTGACAAAACAGGATTGATTGAACACAAGAAGTTGTAATCAAAAAAAAAATGTTATTAAAAATGATTTTAAGAAATTCATACAATAGACACGTACTCCATTACAAAAATCAATTTGGAGTCTAATCCATTGTTGTTGTTGTTGTTTTAATTTTGAAGCTGATATGCTGTATGCTTGCAAGCTACATTTGATTTTTTTTTCTAAATTTTCATAAAATGGGTAGATTGAAATAAGTGGAAAACTATAAAGACATACTATAAAACTGATGGAATTGTTAAAGCAATATGAGCTGCAACTTTGATGTCGGAATTTTTTGTTGCAAAATTGTAAATAACTATTTCAATAACAGAAAAATAACGTTAATAAACTTCTGTTGTTCATTTTTGCGATGGAAGAACTATTTAAAGGCTTCCATAACCAAAATTACATTATTGTTGTCTCTGTAAGATAATGAAGATTATATAAAACATATTGGAGATATCGAACAGTATTTTAGTCTATTTGATTAAAAGGTTTAAGTTACATAAAAATCAATACAAAACATTTAAAGCAGCAAACACAAAATTTTAAAAAATGCATCAGAGGCTTTAGGATCAGGAAACATGGAGGAGTTATTTTTATCCTAAACAGCAATAACACCAGGTTGTGTGCTCCGTGTCATGATTGGGATTAAATGTTACTTTTTCAAATGCATAAATTATTCAACTACAGTATTGTAATCTAACATTAACACTTATCTTTAATCAACAGATAGCCAAATTCACTTTTGATTTTGACTAATAATGAGTGAATAAATTTCATGTTACGGTACTCCAAAGAAAATAAATTTTTATGTTTTATCAAAATTTACCTCATTTTAGATATTGCTGAAGAGATAAAACATAAAAAATTCATAAAACATTCCAAAACATCAGAGGTTATATTGAATAATTCCTCTGTGCTCATTGCCATAATGGTGAAAATCATTAATTAGTATTTAAATAACAAACTAAAAATTAGTTTAAAAACGTCACGCATATAAATGATAAATTGTATATAAAGGTCATTGATCGACCTTAGAACTTACGAAATGACGAATGTAAACGAGACTGCTGATATTCTTTTTTCATCAACTTGTTTGTCAATAATTTAACTCGTTTTAGAGATTGCTGATTGAGAGATGAAAACATAATTTCATAAATATTCCAACAAATTTATATAGAATAATGCCTCGTCCATAAATATGATGCAATAGTTAGCATCTTAATAAAGCACATTTCTTCAATAGACGCATATAAATGATAAGATATAAAGGAGATCAAATGAATACTTTACAGTTACACTTAAAAAACCTTGCTTAAGATAGGGTCTCTGCTTCAGATGACTGAAAAATTTAACATTTAGATAATAAGATTGTTTAAAAAATTTCACTATATTTTTCTGTGAAACATCCTTAATTGAAGGTATGTAAATGCATTGTTTTAAATTAAGTATAACAAAATCAACTTTGAAGTCGTTAAAAGCAGTGGCTGTAAAAACTATCGTTTCTTTGCTCATATTCAAAGAAGAATTACCAATTTATTATTGAACAACTACACGTAATATGCGAGTTTTCACTAAATAAGAACATAATAATAATTGTATACTGCTGGAATGAATTTAATCTATCTTATCTAATATTCAAAATAAAAAAAGAACGTCTTGACGAATATCTATAGTTTTAAAATTTATTTGTTAAATAAAACCTAGTTAGAAAAAGGAGAAATTCTAAATACAATGAGTTTTCTAAAAGAAACAACACTACAGATATATCAAAAGAACTTGCGTGATGGTTGAGCGAGGATGCTTACTCCTCCATGGCACCCGATCCAATCTCTGCTTTCAATTTTTATCGTTTAGATGGAGTTTGAATTAAATTAATTCAGTTCGTTATCTCCATATTTCATTAAAACGGAAGTATCTTTCTATCACAATGTCTAACTCGGTTTTCCGCATTTTTAAACGTTTACAGATATTCTGCTGATTTGTGGTATGTGAGTATATCTTGATGAGTTACAGATCACGTTAGCATTTCGCTCCGCTTTGTGGCAACGCACTGACGTGACACTTCTAAATACTTTTAAATTTTAATCATCCAATTCTCTGAAAATTTATTGAATCCAACTTTTAGGGAAAATCAAATATAGCTTGCAAGCATAGAGCATGTCAGCTTCAAAATTTCAAACGACTCAAAATTGATTTTTATGACAAAATGCAGTGTATATTTGTATGAAATTCTTAAAAGTTCTTTTTTAAATTCAGACGATACGTTCCCCAAATATCTGTTTTGTATATCTTCATAATGCATGAAAAATTTACAAAATTTTTATTACTTTCTGATTTCTAAACCGGTTTCTAATTGTTTTTAAAAGTTTGAAACACTAAAAATGTGATTTTGGCAAACTAAGTTTTTTTTCCTAAAGGATTATATAAGAAATGCCATCCTCTGGATGCTTGGTATGGTAACTCATTTTTTTGTGACTAAATATGTTAAAGTAGTAATTCTTCAATGACAAAATCTTGGAAAAAAATATATTTTATTGAGGAACGTCTCGTCTCTCCTTAAAATTTTTTTGTGTCATTCAGCGTATCATTGTTTATTCAAATCTATAATTGATCTCTCACTATGAACTAGGGTAATCTCACAATTGACAAGGAAACTGGAGTATATAATCAGCATCTCACCTATCATGAATGGCCCTGGAAAAAAGTTGATAATATTTTTCTTCAAATGAAGCTGCGAAAAAAACCCACAAAATATGGCACTGCATTGTTAAAGGTACTTGGACACAGATTTGAAGTTAATACTTTCTCATTTTTTCTGTATAATATCACGAATCATATATTTTAATAGCATTTCACACAAAAATTCATTTCATGTTACAAATTTTTTGGCGGGTTTGATCTTTGCACTTTCACTTTATTCTTAAAAAATATATACAAGAAAAATAATTTTATTCAGAGTAGAAATGTTAGAAAGCAAAACACCTTCACAAGTATCGTCTCTCCTTAAAATAATATTTTTTGTTTCATTACAGCAGATTTAAGACTTTTTGTGTCATTCAGCGTATCATTGTTTATTCAAATCTATATATTGTGTGTTTGCTCTCACTATGAATTTTCTGGGTATTAATATTTTTCACAATATACAAGGAAACTTTTCCTAAGGATTAAGTATATAATGCAGCATCTCACCTATCATGAAATTTCAATCTTTTAAAAAAGATTTTTAATTAATTTTTGTTGAAATGCTAAAAATATATAGCTAATATTATAAAAAAAATAACTTCAAAATGTGGCACTGCATTGTTAATCAGCTAAATAATTTGCGCAATAACAATTATTCACACTCAATAAAACTTGCATGTATCTAAAATCCATCATTACGCAAAATATCTAATTATAAAGATGGGAATGAGAAAATGAATCAGATTCACATAATTTGTGAAATCCTGCAATTTTTTGCATACTTCTTTTGTTAGAAAATCACGAAGGTATGCACATATGATACATCATTATTCATTAGCATCTTTTGTGGGAGAATTCTATTGTATAACTCAATATCGGAATACTTTTGTCGAAATACATAATTGCTCGGAAAGATAAAAGAAATAACTTTGGAAAACCAGTGCATTAGGTTTATCATGTTAATCTGTAAAGAACATGCAGTTGTATGAAAGGTATTTAAGGGTTCTGGTACTGTAATATTTCTCATGAAAAATATTTTAGGTTCAGCAATGGCCAAATTAAGTTATTTGGCGCCGACAATATTTGTTCTGATTACAGTAGCAGTTGTTATCCCATATCAACAACGCCAAACCTATTTGAAAACTTAACACTGACAGAATTGCCACGTTATATATTTCTTTTTATCTCGTACGTGTAGGGGATACAGCCCATTAGATAAACTTATGTTTTATCCACGGGTAGATGCTTTATCAATAGCACTTCTGGTTTTGACACGATCCCTCGCTTAAAGATTTTATTTTATTGAAAGTTTTATTTGTGAAAAGTATTGCCCTTATAAAATGAATGATAAAGAGCAATAGTATCGTTAAAAGTAAGAAAAAGACTCGTATATGTCTAAATGTCTTAATTTATTAAGGAACCTGTATTGGCTACTTGAAGACATGTTAACCCCCCCCCCCCCCCCCTTGAATCGTTTTCGGAGAAAGTAAAGCATAAAGCTTAGCAGTTAAGTTGTTGCTGTTATAAAATTCCTTTAACATCTTCAATAATGCTTTCTTATATCATACTACATATGCCTATCTAATAATTTAGCTGTAACTTACCATATGGATCAACAATGGATAGCCTTGCCTAGCACGTTTTGTACTGTAACCGTACAAAGAGTTATTTTCTTCTTCTTCTTCTTCTTCTTCTTCTTCTTCCAATAAAGTACAGATAAGAATTTCTGATGTTTCGGACTGGTGCATGATGGTGCAAGGAAAACAAGGTGAATTAAAAAATATATATAATAACAGTGCAGGTTAAATATATTGATTGGATTAACGGTCGGGTGATGTGGCTAGATAGCTTCGATTTGAAGCTATCTAGGGAGGTGGAAGTAACCAGGGATGTTGGAAGAGAGTTCACGCGAATACCATCTGGGAAAAATGATTTTTGGTACACTAAGGTTCTGGGATAAGGAACCAGGAACATCATGCTGTTTCCCCTGGTTGTAGTGGCTGGATACAGGAGGAGTGGTGGAATGTCGATGAGCTGGTACACTATGCGGTACATCATAATAGCTTTTGCTTGACTACGTCGCTCCTGAAGAGATGTCCATCTCAGCTGTTTAGCATGTCTATTACGCTCCTAGTTGTCCTGTAGTCAGATGTTACCGTACGGGTAGCTCGTCTTTGGACCATCTCCAATTTGCCAATACTGTCCCTGGTGTAAGGATCCCAAATGGTACTCCCATATTCCAAGATGGGCTTCACTAAGGTCTGATAACAAAGGGACTTTGTTTCTGATGGACACTGGTGTAAATTGCGTCTCAGGAAGGCGCAGTGGAATTGGCCTTCTTTGCAATGGTGTCAATGTGGTGGTTCCACTTCAGGCCTTGATGAAGGTGGATTCCCAGGTATTTAGCTGTTTCAACTACCTCGAGGACATGACCGTGGATGACGTATGGTACGTTTACCACCTTCCTTTTGTTGGTAACATGTAAGACCTGACATTTTACAGGATGAAATTCCATCATCCATTCTTTCACCCATCTTTGAAGTCCATCTAGATCTTTCTGGAGCTGTGTAGCATCATCCTCATTTTTGATGTCTCCATATAAGGCACAATCATCTGCAAATAGGCGGACCGTTGAATTTTTGGATACATGGTCTGGAAGGTCATTAATAAAAAGAAGGAATAGGAGTGGCCCAAGGACACTCCCCTGTGGTACTCCAGATTTTACAGCAGCTGTATCTGATGTTCTTCCCTCTAATAGAACTTGTTGGATGCGTCCATCCAACAAGTAGTCCTCTATCCATTGCAGATGGCAGTCTCTAATCCCATAATAGCTCAACTTGTACAGGAGGCGTTGGTGGGGGACCTTGTCGAAAGCTTTCGAAAAATCTAGCAGTATGACATCTGTCTGTCCCTTCTCTATGTTTTTAGCCAGATCCTGTACTGTTATTATAAGTTGTCTTTCACAGGAGCGGCGTTTCCTGAATCCGTGTTGTGCATCATGCAAGATCTTGTGGGTATCTAGGTGGTCCATGATGTTACTGACCATGATATGTTCGAGGAGTTTACATGTGACAGAAGTCAAGGACACCGGTCTGTAGTTCTCCGCTTTGTCTTTGTCCCCTTTCTTGTAGATTGGCACTACATTTGCAGACTTCCAATCAGCTGGAATTGTACCCTGGTTAACTGATGCCTGGAAGAGTAGCTGAAATACTGGGGCTATCTCGTCTGCAAACTCCCTCAGTAATCTGCATGGGACATTATCGGGACCAGTGGCCTTGTATGGATTTAGGCCGGCAAGGAGTTTCCTAATTCCACCAGTACTGATGTTGATTGCATTCATGTCCTGGAATGGTGAAGGACCCTTATCAGGAATGTTGTCGATTTTCTCCTTTTGGATGAAAACTGAGGAGAATTGCCCATTCAAGATATTTGCTTTCTTCTCACTGTCTGATATTAGTACTCCATGCTTATCCTTGAGTGATGAAACTCCTGATGCCTCTGTTCTTTTTTTTTAATGAAACTCCAAAACCGCTTAGTGTTTGAGGAGGCCTCAGGGCTAATGATGTTCTTGATATACTCATTATAAGCACTCTGGCAGGTGTTTTTAGCCTCTTTCTTTAGCCTTTGATATCTATCCTTATCTTTTTTCTTCCCCGTTTTTCTAGCCTTTCTAAAGCTTCTGCTTTTTCTGTCTACTTATCCTCTTTACAGCATTGTTAACCCAAGTTGGCTATAGCGGGTGGAAGTAAGTTTAGAAGGAATGTGATCCTCCTTGATGGAAGGAAGGCTGGTCTTAATGGAATTCCACATCCCCTCTACTGAGCTAGACAAGCTGAACTCCTGGAGAAAATTATCACGGAATTCTCTCTAATTCATCCGGATGGTGCCTAGGTCAGCTCTTTTCCATAAGTAGATTTTACGTGGAGTTGGTTTTACACGTTTAGGAGAGACACTAGATATGACATGGACGATATCATGATCAGCTTACCCTGGGGCAGCTTCACATCGACTCACTAATGATGGCCTGTTAGTCAAGAAGAGGTCCAGAGTTGATGAATGGCGTGTTGGAAAGTCAACCATCTGGTCTAAACTACAGTTGAGTGTGCACTGTAAGAAACGTTGGTTAATAGTAGATAAGCACTGATTTCCATTTATAGACTGTGTTGACCAATCTATGTCGGGTAGGTTGAAGTCACCTCCAAACCATAACACTGATCTCTTGTGTTTAAATGATAAACTTTCTAATTGGTTGCACATTTCCTCCATATACTCCGGTGATGAACTTGGTGGTCTATAAAGTGTCCCAACGAGAAGTGGATTTCCAAATGACAGTTTGGAAAAAACACTTTCTGTGTTTCCCTTGATATTAACCTGTTCACTGATGAAGTCTGATCTTATTGCTAATAGGACACCCCCATGGCCGTCAGGTCTGTCTCTTCTGTAAGTGTTATAGTTTCTAGGAAATAACTCTGAGCTATGTATGTTGGGATTTAGCCAGGTTTCTGTTCCTATTAAGATGCTTGGATTATAAGTTTCAATCAGGTTTTCAAGTTCGCCTTTTTTGTTCTTTACACTTTGAAAGTTTACATTATAATGGTGAAATCATTCCAGGAGTTGACCCTCTGCTTCCTACCATAGGTGGTGTGTTTTGGTGAGGAACATGCTGCAGGATGGCCCGGGTCTAAGGACTCTGTACTGTCATCAAGGCTACTAAAGGTGTTGTGGCTTGGGTTTGTTGTTATCAAATCAAAAAATCTTGATGTAAATTACGGCATACCGCATGACACACAATGCCAGGAAATGTTGGGGTTACCAAGACACTCGTACATAGTGACGTTCATCCCCATGTATTCTGTATGGTACCTGCAAAGCTTACAGTCATCACAGGCTTCTGCCTTTGTTTTCCATGTAACAGCTTTTAGACATACCTGGCATGGATATTTTGGTGTTCGTGGTCCTGGATTTTGCTCAACATCTGATGCACAAATGATAAGGATGAAGCTTATGTATGCTAGGGAGTGTAATTTACAACGTATATAACACTGTTTACGTTGTACAGCAATTTGATGATGCAATTTGTACAACTTACTTACAACCATGTTGTTGATGCTACATCTTCTGATGATGTTTGATTCACTGACATAAATTTCATTTTCATTATACTTAATAATTAGATTTCTGCCAAGGATTGTTATCAAGAGTAACATAAACAGAGGTAGGTCTACTTTCATTTTCAGGTTGTTTACATTTACTCCGGAAGTTGGCTCAGCACAAAGGGTATACCCTTCAGATTTCTTTTAGGCAGCAAACCATCAAAAGTGTTGAAAAGTCTCCATGCAGTCACATCCTGATTAGATCTTGGCGATCGTGTAGGAAGGAATCTATTTGATCTGCTGTAATTTTGGAGAAAATTAATGATTTAGGCTGTTCAAAAAAATTTGAGTCCTCCTTTCACAACGCATTTTTCACGATCCCATCCTTACAACTTTCAGTCAGAAGTTCCTTTGATGTAAAGCTCCAGCAATTGTCACATAATGTTTTCAAAGACGCAGATAGCAAAAATTCTAAATTTTGAACACGATCTACTTTCTTTTGAGGCATGTCAACATCAATGGTGCTACGTCATAAAGTTATACGTCATCAATTTGAATTAGCCATCATTCATGTAGTTTCGCAGGGGAAGTCTCAAAGTTTTGTTAAAATGAAATGTGTATGAGATAAATAGAACATCTATAATTGTGTGATTTGATATTGGCTTTATCCAACTCGTTGATGTATATTCGTTCGGCAAGTCTCGCGAATATATACACCATTTCAACTCGTTGGATAAAGCCAATATCGAATCAAACAATATAGATATCCTCTATTTATCCCATGTTTACCCCTTTATCCCGTGGATTTAGCTCATGTGATATCGTTTTCATATCCCACACTTAAGAGAAGTTATGACGACACAATGGTTTTTGCGTTAGCCTGATGAAGTAAAATATAGCTCAGCCCCATATAAAAACAGTGTAAAACATCGGTTGTGAAGTATTAAACATGGGATAAAAAGAATCTCCCATGATATATAGTTGGATATGATTTTTATCCAACTGGTTGTGTGTTTTTATCTCATCGCCAAGGCTCGGGGATAAAAATCACACAACTCGTTGGATAAAAATCATATCCAACTACAAACCTTGGGAGATCCTATAAATAATTTTAGAATAAAAGTCACACTAAATAGAGCTTATTTGTGTATAAATTCAGTTTTGTTGACAACTTTTGAGTTCAAAAGATTTTTTAGAAGTTGTGCATTACTTTTGGATCAAATATAGTATTTCGTGATTGCTTACGTGATAACTCGATGGCAATATCAAAGTCCTCTTTATTCCTATGCATTATTTCCTTCTAAATTAAAATGACTAATGCTAGTATACTTGCAAATGTCATTCTCAATGACGGTTGCATCAATTTTAATGGTGTGTTCTCAGAAGACTTACACTTTTTTTTCATCCGATCATTCTTTTAAAAAGTATTTATTGAATTTAAAGAGTTTTTTTTTGTTGAAAATCATTTTATGATGCATATAATTCTGTTGTCTGTTTGGATTTTTAAAGAAATCATTATACAATATGGGGATTGGATGTTTGTTATTTTGAAAAGTTCTTTATGGTTCCGGAGACAGTTCCCTTCATGTAAGCTCCTTCAGGAAATAGGCTTTTTCTTTGGGAACCAAAATCTTGCCGACTCGTAAAATGATATACATTAATGGTACACTAATACCAATAATTTTCAGTGTAATTATTTTAAAATCATGTTCAGAGAAAGACCAAAGAATATATGATTTAAAGCATGATACCATATATTCTAAAACCAAGTCCCTGCGTGTACGTAAATGGCTTAGATAAATTTATAATTTTCATGTTTTGTGTTTCGTTGAAACAATTAATTTACTGATAATAAGAGTTCATTAACTGAGTAAACATTTTTGTAAGTTAAAAATTGCAATTAGTTGTTTCCTTGATTTGAATAACACGAGAAGATAATGCAATATTACTTTTCAGCAATACTTTTACATGGACGTAGAACATGGTTAATGAATAGACTTGACCACAGGGCTACTGTCAATTGCAAGTGATCTAGTAATTAATTTTCAGATGAAAAATATCGCTGAATTATAAATAGAGTAGATATTTCTTGGTCCCCATGTCTTTTCTGATCCTCAGTACACAAAACATTTTACACAGCTGTTTTTTTCTCAGGACGAAGGTTGCATCAATTTTAGTGGTATGTCTTAAGAATTTTTTTTCATTTCCTCACTCATTATTTCATATTCTTCACTTATTATTCTCTTGAATATTTAATGACTTTGAAGTTATGGAAGAATCATGTTAGCTAAATGTAACGTTAAGCAATTTTTTTTTATTTAAGAAGAAAGTTTAAGTAAAAAATATTCAATTTGTTGAATACATTATTGTATATAGAAAAAATATCTAAGGACATACTTTTTCAATGTCTATATCTTCCTCTTAATATCAAAAAAGGAAAATATCACGTTAGGTTTATCATTGTAAATTGCATTTATTGATTAATTGTATATTGTTTGAGGCCGAGTCGGAAATTTTTCAGCCATATTTCGGCGGAGAATTGCAAGAGATTAACTTTATATAAAGTGAATGTTTTAAATGTTGTCAAACTTGTCGATTTATGGTTAAAAATATTTTAGGTCCAGCAATGCTCAAGTTAAATTTTTTGGTGCCGACGATATTGATGCTAAGAATGGTATCATTAGTAACTGCTGATACGACCACATTGATAGATTCTAGCTTGACGAACGAACTGATTGCAACAACAACGCCGAATCAACCTGAAAACCATACAATCTTTCAAACAGAAGATGAACTAAACTCAGGCAGTCTATCCAGAAGTATTCTTGCATTATCCACCGCAGAACACTACGAAGAATCCGGTTCCACTACAAATGACGCGTCCGAGGAGACAGAATCTCTGACCTCTGGTACTACCGAGTCATGCAGCACATCTAGTGACTATCTGAAGATGACCACGTCTAATGAGATGGCTAAAATAAATAGGTCCGATTTCATGAAGAGTAACGAATCTCAAAACCCATTCCAGAAATTGACAAACGGTTCCTCCTCTTTTCGTAATGAAATTCCAATGATTCTTCCTTTATTGCCTTTATTTGTAGGTATTGTTGTAATAACATTCAATTTTCTGGTGATGGTAGCATCGGCCAAAAACCGCGAACTTAGACAAAATACCAATCACAACCTCGTTTTGGGATTGTCACTGAGTGATTTTCTGATGGGGGTATGTGCGTTACTTGTTGGGTTACGATTGATCTTTTCAAAACTTACTCAAGTACTTGAATTATGCATCGTAACAAATATTTTTGCTTTGGTGGGTATGAACATGTCACTTTTTCAAACGTTATGCACCAGCCTTCATCGATTTCTCGTCCTGTCAGAAAATGCATGGGCGAAACACCTCTTTGATAACAACCGAAAATATTACATCTGCATCTCTGGTTGGGTTGCCACATTTACTATTTACACCTCTTTAATATCACCGGAGGACGATCAAACCAAATGTTACTACGTTACTGTTTATGGTCCAAATATGAAGGCCATACGACGAATTACGAGCGCTTTCATTTCTACATTTATGTTTCTGATAGTAGTTTTCTATTCGCTTGCTATATATCAGGTACGACGGCGATACATGGGTACTTCAAGTGTCGCCAATACCGCACAAATAGAAGACCGCAAGAAAAAGCGAATTATGAAAGCTACTAAGTTGGTGAGCATGATTGTTTTGGCCCTTTTCGTATTTTCTGGACCGTTTCTTATTTGCTCTATGTTGCCTTCTCCCCCACACCCTCTTGTTGTAGGCAGTTTTGCTGCAGCCAATTTCAACTCCTTTCTGAACCCTATCATATATTCTTCTCGTATTACCCAGTTGAGAAACGAATTGAAATCCATTTTTTGTTGTAAGAAATAAAAATAATTATTATGATAATGTATACTCCTTTAGATTTATTAGGGAGTTAGATTTTGAACTACTCCGTGTCAATGATTAAGATACATGTATTTGCGTAGATGTGCATTTTCTTCAAACGTTGCTCTTATTTTAATCTGATAATTCAGGTTTTATTCATTGCGTCAAAGAAAGGACAGCAGACTCTAGTCCCTTTGACATGTTGTCAATAAAATATGTTCAAAACAAACAACGTTTTTTTTAGTAATCTTCTCTCCCGTTTTACATGGACATTACAAACTTAACGCATACTTAGTTTATGAACGAAATCTTCCGTTCTGTTTAAAAAATATCATCTTATTCAACACTGAAGTATATATCATAAAAGTTCTCTCGATTACTTTTTATATATGAGTGCAAAAATTAATATAGTATTAAAGAATATTCTATATAAATCTAGACAAATATAAAAGATGATTATAATTAACGATGATAGATCTAAAAAAAAATCTATAAACAATACCAGTAAAAAGGGCCCGGACCCTTGAAATTCCAGCCAGAGCCAGAAGAAAATATGGTAAACTTTAAATATAACAAAAAAATTTCATATAATAATTTTAAACCCTTTTATTATGTGTAAGAAAACGTTGATTAATGGCATTTTTTATCTGAATGTGCAGACAGAAATTTCGAATGACCAATCAAAAGCATTGTTGTGATCGTAATCAAGTAGATTTTCAATTCGCACTTTCCATACAGTGATAACGAATCTGAATTCCCATTCCAGAATTGACAAACAGTACTTTCTCAATCATTGATGAAATTCCATTTATTATTTCTTTAATGACTTTATTCGTTGCTATTGTTGTAATAACGTTTAATTCTCTGGTGATGGTGGCATCGGCCAGAAACTGAAAACTTCGACAGAATACCAACTACAACCTCGTTATGGGATTGGCAACGAGTGAATTTCTGATGGGGGTAGATGCGATACTTGTTGGGGTACGATTAAGTTTTTCAAAACTTACTCAAGTACTTGAATTATGCATCCTAACAAATATTTTTGCTTTAGTGGGTATGAACATGTCGCTTTTTCAAACTTTATGCATCAGCCTTCATCGATATCCGTCCTCTCAGAAAATGACTGGGCAAAACGCGTTTTCGATAACAATCGAAAATATTACTTGTGTATCTCAGGGTGGGTTACATCATTCACTATTTACTCTTCTTTTATATACCCGGAGGATGATCGAATAAACTGTTTCTACAGAACTATTTTTGGTCCAAATATGTTGGCTGTACGACTCATAACGTGCGTTTGCATTTCATTTTTCATGTTTCTGATAGCAATTTTTTATTCGCTTGCTATATACCAAGTACGACGACGATACATGGGTACTTCGAGTGCCTCCAGTACAGGACAAATGGAAGACCGCAAGAAAAAGCGAATTATGAAAGCTACTAAGTTGGTGAGCATGATTGTTTTGGCCCTTGTCTTATTTTCTGGACCGATGCTTATTTGCTCCTTTTTTTCTACTACCCCTCGATCTATCGTTGTTGATAGTTTTGCAGCAGCCAATGTCAACTCCCTTCTGAACCCGATCACATATTGTTCTCACATTACTCAACTGAGAAACGAATTGAAATCCATATTTTGTTGCAAAGATAAAAAGTAATATGATTAAATATGTAAAATTCCATCTCGTTTTACGATTTTTCTTCTCAATAATAAAAAGATCTGCATAGCTGGTTATTAGCTGTAAAAGTTTTAAAAGATGACAACTTACTCTAAAGACTTACGAGAATCTTCTCTTCACTTTTACCGTGACATTGTTGACTTTATTTATAAACTGTATAGTAAAGAGATATTTTGTTTAAATAAAACAGATATTACCCCAGGTGTATCACTACCGACAATTGCATACCTTTGCAGTCTGCAACAAATCTCATCGATAAAATATGGAGATAACGAAGAGTTTTTAAGTTAAGAAATCCATAAAACCCTATAAATGTTCATGTACCTAATGCTTAAGACGATGGTGTTGAATTGAAAAAAGTTGAATTTTCTTCGAAAATATTACGTAATTAAGTTCACATACTTGGGTGTCATAGGTTAATGGAACATTTAAAAGAAAACAAAAGTAATGCTGTATACTATAATGTTTGTTATGTATATATTTTTGAATATATTGCTCATATGTAAATTTAGGGATTCAGCATATTGATATGCATTGTGTGAATACATTTTGGTCGGATCCCCTATCATGTTGTTTTGTTTGTGTTATGTACATGTATATATTGAATTTGTTTCATAATCTTTAATAAATTAAATTTTTTATCTCTACATTGGTGCTACTTACTTTATCGTCAATTTGTCAAAAAAAAAACGACAAAACAACAACAACAAACAGAGATACGTACATGTAGCTTTGATGACTCAATATGAGGAAATATTACAAAAAGCCACCTCGCTCACCCGAGAACATTGGCAGGAAAACGAGAAATCAGTTTAGTATCTAGAGGTTAACGGTGGCCTTAAATCTCAGGATGATTCCTTATCAGGCATGGTTTTTCCTGTTTTTTTCTCTTTTTTTCCCTTTGGCTTTGCTGTTCTAAAGCAGAAGAATTTAAAAGATGGTTTCCCTATGTTCTAGTATTCCTATGTAAACTCTGAATGGTTATTGTGGCCACGCCCTACATACCCTATATTTGAACAAATTGAATTTACACAACCGAAGATATTTCTATAATAAAATGACTTATTATGCCTTTGCAATTCTTGAGCAGAAGAAAATTCTCAAATATTCTTATATTGACGTAACCTGTCATACCCGTTACCCCTGGAGTCATAATTTGAACAAACTTTATTCTACAAAACCTAAGGTTGCTTATGTATAAATATGACTTTTATTGGTTTAGTTGTTTTTGGGAAGATTTTAATGACATTTCCTTGTTTCGCCTTGTTTATATGACTCTACAATGTCATGAACAGTGGCCTTCAATGAATATAATATTCCAGATGAATTAATATATTGGGAGAGATCAGCGCTTGATTGAGCCGGCATATTTTGCTTTTGGGAGTTCAATATCTACAACACATGATCAACGTCATTTTTGACGGGATTGATTTTTCACACTTTGACTGAAAATCGACATTAACTGTGTATCCCTTTACTCTCTGGATCTATTTTGACATTAAAAGACAGGTACTTTGGATGCATATTATTTTTCTGTAGCCAGTTTCAACATAATTTAGGTATATACAAGTTTTTTCAGGGGCAAAACTTTATAGAATGTTGGAAGCGGAAACCATCACTCCTTTTGACGTCATTTTCAAGGCCTCATTTGTTTGGACATTCCGTGTAAAATTTACGATAAAATTTCATAAAACTTCCAGAATGAAGTGAACATTTCGTATTTTATAAAACAATTGTGTCCCGACACATACCTGAATTAACGGGATTTTTGGATGTCAAATAATCATATCAAAGGAGTTTTTCTCAGTTACACATAGGTCGAAAAAACGTCGTTTTCGAGGTTGCGCCGTCTGGACATACCTTTGCTTACAAAAACATCACTTATTTATTAAAAAATAAAATTCATGATTTGTGGTTTATTCTTTGGATAGAAAAGATGATGCTAACTAGATATTTCAAAATTCACTGATGTACCTTAAGCGGTTTTAATTTTATGGCGCTAGTCCACGAACTTTTTGATAACCCCTCGTACAATGAGTTTCGTAAAAGAAACAATACTACAGATACAAGTCTATAAAAAAGAAGTTGTGTTGTTGGTTAACACAGAGGATGCTTACTCCTCCATGGCACCCGATCCAACTTCTGCTTTCAATTTTTATGGTTTCAATGGACGTTTGAATTAAATTAATTCTTCTCGTTATCTCCATATTTCATTAAAAAGGAAGCGTCTGTCTATCACAATGTCTCACTCGGTTTTTCGCATTTTTAAACGTTTACAGATATTCTGCTGATCTTGATGAGTTACAGATTACGTTGGCATTTCGATCCGCTTTTTGGCAACGCACTGACGTGACACTTCTAAATACTTTTAAATTTTAATCATCCAATTCTCTGAAAATTTATTAAATCCAACTTTTAGGGAAAATCAAATGTAGCTTGCAAGCATACTGTAGCTAGAGCATGTCAGCTTCGAAATTTCAAACAACCAATAAAATAGACTCAAAATTGATTTTATGACAAAATGCAATGTATTTTTGTATGAAATTCTTCAAAGTTCTTTTTTGATATTTTTTTGTTTCATTGCAGCAGATTTAAGACTTTTTTGTGTACTTCAGCTTATCATTATTCATTAAAATTTATAATTGATCTCTCACCATGAACTAGGGTAATCCTACAATGTACAAAGAAACTGGAGTATATAATCAGCATCTCACCTATCATGAATGGTCTTGGAAAAAAGTTGACAATATTTTTCTTCAAATGAAGCTGCGAAAACAAAACCCAGCAAAAAGAGGCACTGCATTGTTAATCAGCTAAATAATTTGCGCAATAACAATTATTCCAACTCAAAAAAAAACAAAAATCTGCTTGTATTTCAAATTCACCAATAGGCAAATATCTAATTATGAAGACGCAAATGAGAAAATTAATCAGGTTCACATAATTTGTGAAATCTTGGAATTTTTCCATGCTTCTTTTGTTAGAAAATCACGACCGTATGCCCATATGATATATCATTAGCATCTTTTGTGGGATTTCCATTATATAACTCAATATCGGAATACTTTTGTCCAGATATATAATTGCTTGGAAAGATAAAAGAAATAAATTTGGAAAACCAGTGCATTAGGTTTAGCATGTTAATCTGTAATGAAAATGCAGACGTATGAAAGGTATCTAAGGGTTCTGCATCTTCCAAAGTCAAGAGTTTCTGATTCGCTCCACTCCCCCATAAACCCTTGACCGAATATGCTAAGTTTGACGGGGTTTACTGTCACGCCATCTAGTGAGACTACACATTTTGAACTCTACTGACCTCTGCTATTAGCCAATCAGTGTAAACGAATTCAACAGAGAATGCGAGATAATATTGGTAATCGGTAATAATTCAATATAACTCAAATAAAAAGTTGAGACAAACCTTTAACTGGGCTATTTAATGATAAAGACGTTATCCTTGGGACTAAAACTGGCGTGTTTTTCTGTTTACATTAAGTTACAGTTCAAATAAAACAATAATTTTGATTGGTTCATGCAAACTTGCATGAGGCCAATCAGAGAACGCATTTCTAACCCCGTCAAACTTAGCCTATTCGGTCAAGGGTTTATGTGGAGCGGAGCTGATCAGAAACTCTTGACTTGGGAAGATGAGGGTTCTGGTACTGTAATATTTCTCATCAAAAATTTAGGTCCAGCAATGGTCAAATAAATTTTTTTGGTGCCGACAATATTTGTGCTGATTACAGTAGCAGTTGTAATTCCTGATACGACCATAATGACAGATTCTGTCAGTTTAACAAACGAATGGATATCAACGCCCTCGAACCTATTAGAAAACTTAACAATGACCGAATTGCCACGTTGCATATTTCTTTATAATTTTAGGCTTAAAGTTACATCAAATAGAGGTATTTGTGTATAAATTTAGTTTTGTTGAAAACTTTTGATTTTAACAGATTTTTTAGAAGTTGTGACATTACTTTTGAATCAACTCTAGTATTTCGTCATTGCTTACGTAATAACTCGATGACAATAACAAAGTCCTCTTTATTCCTATGCATTATTTCCTTCTAAGTTAAAATGATTACTGCTTTACCTGCAAATGTCATTCTCAATGACGGTTGTATCAATTTTAATGGTGTGGCCTCAAAAGGCTTACACTTATTTTCACCCGATCATTCTTTTAAAAAGTATTTATTGAATTTAAAGGTTTTTTGTTGAAAATCACTTTATGATGTATATAATTCTGTTGTCTGTTTGGCTTTTTAAAGAAATCATTATACAATATGGGGGTTTGATGTTTGTTATTTTAAAAATTTCGTCTAACTTTATGGTTCCGGGGACAGTCCCCTTCAAGTAAGCTCCTTCGGGAAATAGGCTTGTTCTTTAGGAACCGAAATCTTGTTGACTCCCAAAATGATATACATGTACATTAATGGTACACTAATACCACAATTTTTAGTGTATTTATTTTAAATCATATTCAGAGAAAGATCAAAGAATATATGATTTAAAGCATAATACCCTATATTCTAAAACAAGCCCAAGCGTGTATGTCAGTCGCTGAGATAAATCTATAATTTTCATCTTTTGTGTTTCGTTGAAACAATTAATTTACTAGATAATAAGAGTTCATTAATGGAGTAAACATTTTTGTAAGTTAAAATTGTAATTAGTTGTCCTATAATTATAATAAATTGATATTTTGTTATTCCTTGATTTTAATAACATGAGAAGATAATGCCATATTACTTTTCAGCAATACATTTTACATGGACGTTGAACATGGTTAATGAATAGACTTGACCACAGGGCTGCTGTTAATTGCATGTAATCTAGTAATTAATTTTCAGATCAAAAATATTGCTGAATTATAAATAGGGTTGATATTTCTTGGTCCCCGTGTCTTTTCGGATCCTCAGTACACAAAACATCTTACACAGCTGTTTGTTCCCAGGACGAAGATTGCATCAATTTTAGTGGTATGTCTTAAGAATTTTTTTCCATTTCTTCACTCATTATTACACATTCTTCACTTATTATTCTCTTGATTATTTAATGACTTTGAAGGTTTGGAAGAGTTATCTTAGCTAAATGTAACATTAAGCTATCATTTAAAAAACAAATAAGTAGAGAGTTTAAGGGGAAAAGGTCAATTTGTTGAATACATTGTACATAGAAAAAATATCTAAGGCCAATGAGGGATACTTTTTCAATGTCTTGTCTTCCTCGGAATATCAAGAAGGGAAAATATCATGTTAGGTTTATCATTGTAAATTGCACTTATTGATTAATTGTATATTGTTTAAGGCCTAGTGGGCATTTTTTAGCCATGTTTCGGCGGAGAATTGCAAAATATTAACTATATTAAAGTAAATGTACTTAAATGTTGCCAAGCTTGTCGATTTATGGTCATAAATGTTTTAGGTCCAGCAATGACAAAGTTAAACTCTTTGGCGCAGACGATATTGATGCTAAGAATGGTAGCATTTATAATTGCTGATACGACCACAATGACAGATTCTAGCTTGACGAACGAATTGATTGCAACAACAACGCCGAATCAACCTGAAAACCATACAATCTTTCAAACAGAAGATGAGCTAAACACAAGCGGTCTATCCAGAAGTATTCTTGCATTATCCACTGTAGAACACTACGAAGAATCCAGTTCCGCTACAAATGACCCGTCCGAGGAGACAGAATCTCTGACCTCTGGTACTACCGAGTCATGCAGCACATCTAGTGACTATCTGAAGATGACCACGTCTAACGATGTGGCTAAAATAAATAGATCCGATTTCAAGAAGAGTAACGAATCTCAAAACCCATTCCAGAAATTGACAAACAGTTCCTCCTCTTTTCGTAATGAAATTCCAATGATTCTTCCTTTATTGCCTGTATTTGTAGGTATTGTTGTAATAACGTTCAATTTTCTGGTGATTGTAGCATCGGCCAAAAACCGCGAACTAAGACAAAATACGAATCATAACCTCGTTTTGGGATTGTCTCTGAGTGATTTTCTGATGGGGGTATGTGCGTTACTTGTTGGGTTACGATTAATCTTTTCAAAACTTACTCAAGTATTTGAATTATGCATCCTTACAAATATTTTTGCTTTGTTGGGTATGAACATGTCACTTTTTCAAACTTTATGCATTAGCCTTCATCGATTTCTCGTCCTGTCAGAAAATGCATTGGCGAATCACCTCTTTGATAACAACCGAAAATATTACATCTGCATCTCTGGTTGGGTTGCCACATTTACTATTTACACCTCTTTAATATCCCCGGAGGACGATCATACTAACTGTTACTACGTAACTGTTTATGGTCCAAATATGAAGGCTGTACAACAAATGACGAGCGCTTTCATTTCAACTTTCATGTTTCTGATAGCATTTTTCTATTCGCTTGCTATATACCAGGTACGAAAACGATACATTGGTACTTCAATAGTCACCAGTGCTGGACAAATGGAAGACCGCAAGAAAAAGCGAATTATGAAAGCTACTAAGTTGGTGAGCATGATTGTTTTGACCCTTGTCGTATTTTCTGGACCGTTTCTTATTTGCTCTATGTTGCCTGCTCCCCCACACCCTATCGTTGTAGGCAGTTTTGCTGCAGCCAATTTCAATTCCTTATTGAACCCTATCATATATTCTTCTCGCACTACCCAGCTGTGAAACGAATTGAAAAGAAAAGAATCCATTTTGTGTTGTAAGAAATAAAAATAACGATTATGATAATGTATACTTCTTTAGATTTTTTAGGGAGTGAGATTTTGAACTACTCCATGTCAATGATTAAGGTATTTGCAAAGCTGTGCATTTTCTTTAAAAGTTGCTTTATTTTAATCTGATCATTAAAGTTTTATTCATTGCGTTAAACAAAGAACTACAGACTCTAATCTCTTTGACATGTTGTCAATAAAATATGTTCAAAACAAACAACGTTTTTTTTAGTAATCTTCTCCCCTGTTTTCCATAGTCATTACTTTTAACACATACTTACTTTATTAACGAAATCGTCCTTTTTGTTAAAAAAAATATCATCCTATTCAACACTGATGTATATATCATAAAAGTTCTCTCGATTACTTTTTATATATGAGTGCAAAGTTTAGTAAAGTAAAGAAAAAAAAGAATAAAAATAAAATAAAAGAATATTCTATATAAATCTAGACAAATAAAAAGATGATTATAATTAACAATGATAGATCTAAAAAAAAATCTATAAACTGTTATGGGTCAGAATAACCCTACATGCCAGCAAAGATCAATAACACAATTTAAACTTAACAATAATTTATTTACAGTAATATATAATAAGTATATGAAACATAAAGTACAAACTTAGCAAGAATCTAAAAATACATACATCAGAGTGTCCGTTGCTGCACACAATGTCCCAGTGAAAATATATATCCCAGTTATATCTCAATAGTGCTTATACGACAAAGTATTGTTTATGCATCGAATTGACAGGGTATTTATACAGTACTATAAATCTAGAAAATTCTAGAAGTTGTAAGTACATGATATTACTGGAAAGTTCTGGACATACACAAAGTTCAAGAATGTTCTAGAAAAAATGACCGAACATGTTGACCACTCTGGAATGTTCAAGAAACTTAATGTTACTAATAATATACACGATGAAACAATACAAATACAACACACCTCACAACACCTCCCCCCTTAAAATGAATGTCAATGAAAACTTAAATTGTTAAAGTAAAATATATGTACATTAATACAATCTAATTTGTTCATGATACTCTGGACAAGGCATCTGCAATAACATTGTCTTTGCCTTTGATATGCTTAATTGTTTTGTTGTATTCTTGTAACAACAAACTCCATCTAGTCGGTCTTTGATTTTTGTTTGACAATTTATGCAAAAATGTCAGGGGGTTGTGATCAGTATATACAAGAATTGGATGCAATGTAACATTCAGATAAACATCAAAATACTAGCTGCTGTAAGGCTAACAACAAAGCAAGGCATTCCTTTTCAAGGGTGGAATACTTTTGTTGACATTTTGTATTTTTCTTTTAAAAATAAGAAACAACTCTATCTACCTTATCACTATGTTCTTGAAACAAAGCTGCCCCGATTCCAACATCACTAGCATCAACAGTTAACTTAAATTGCTTAGAAAAATCTGGAGTCGACAGAACTGGATTGCTCATAAGGACAGATTTGATTTTATGAAAGGATTTTCCACAGTCCTTTGTCCATTCAAAGTTAACCCTCTTTTGTAAAAGATTTGTAAGTGACTAACAACTGAGGAAAAATTTGGACAAAATTTTCTGTAAAACCCAGCCATGCCCAAAAACCTCATTAACTCTTTCTTGTTTGTAGGAATCAGGAACTTTGCAATAGCTTCCACTTTAGCCATAATGGGTGTAACATAACCTTGACCTACTTTATGACCTAAATACTCTACATAAGCATGACAAAATTCGCTCTTCTCAAGATTCACAGTTAAGTTTGCTTTAGCTAAAATGTCAAATAAAGCACGCATGATTCGGAGATGGTCGTCCCATGTGTTGCTGTATATGACGACATCATCAATGTAGGCCTCGCATCCCTCAAGGTCTTGAAGAAGGGAGTGAATCATCCTTTGGAATGTAGCCGGTGCGTTTTTCATGCCAAAAGGCATTACTTTATACTGGTAAAGTCCATCTGGTGTAGCAAAAGCAGATATTTCTTTTGCTCTTTCTGTTAACGGTACTTGCCAGTAGCCTTTCAACAGGTCAAATTTACTGACAAATTTCGCGTTTCCAATGTTGTCAATACAGTCATCGATTCTAAGTATTGGAAATGAATCAGTTTTGGTAACAGAATTCACCTTTCTAAAGTCTGTACATTAATCGGTACGAACCGTCCTGTTTTGGTACAAGAATACACGCTGAGCTCCAATCACTTTTACTAGGTTCAACAATGTCATTGTCCAACGTGTACTGCACTTCCCTTCTTAGGTACTGCAATTTTATTGGATTGAGACGGTACGGATGTTGTTTGATAGGCAGAACGTCGCCAACTATGACATTATGACAAGCTGCATTAGTTTTCTTTGGAACATCCGAAAAGATTTGATGATACTCATTCATCAAGTTTTGAACTTCTTCTTTTTGGTGAATGTTCAAATGTCCAAGTTTGGCATCAAAATCAGTCAAAATTTCTGAGTTTTTCAAGCGAACACTCTGATTACAATCTTTCTCATTCATTTCTACACTCGTATCACTTTCAGTACAATTTTGAACAGTCTTAGCATTGGCTAAAGTGGAAACTGGTTTTACAGAATTTCGGTCACACCTTTCAAAATACTCTTTTAACATGTTAATGTGACAAACCCGTTTCTCTTTACGTCGACCTGGTGTCTTAACTACATAGTTTACATCACTGATCTTGCTTTCAATTTCATAAGGGCCATAAAATCTGGCCTGTAAAGGATGACCAGGAATAGGTAAAAATACAAGAACCTTATCACCTGGTTTAAACACCCTATTTCTGGCATCTTTATCATACCACATTTTCATTTTCAACTGAGAACTCTTCAAATTTTCTTGTGCTAATTTACAAGCATTTTAAAGTTTTTCTTTGAAATCAGACACATAATCTAAAAGATTAAGATCACTAGTCTCAGTCAGCCACTTTTCCTTCAACAATTTCAAAGGACCCCTAACCGTATGACCGAACACCAATTCAAAAGGACTGAACCCAATAGACTCCTGGACTGCCTCTCGTGCAGCAAATAGTACAAGATGAATTCCTTCATCCCAGTCTTTCTCATACTGGTAACAATAGGTCTTCAGCATTGTTTTTAGGGTTTGATGAAAACGTTTTAGCGCTCCCTGGGACTCAGGATGATAAGCAGTTGATCTATATTGCCTTATACCCAACTCATGCATAACTTGCTGGAACAATCCCGACATAAAATTTGAGCCTTGATCTGACTGAATTGCCTTTGGTGCTCCTACACAACTGAAGAACTTGGTTAGAGTCTTAACTATGCTCTTTGCCTTTATATTCCTAAGAGGTATGGCTTCAGGGAATCGAGTGGATGTACACATAATGGTAAGTAAATACTGGTTCCCATATCTAGTCCTAGGCAAAGGTCCTACACAATCCACCAACACTCGACTAAACGGTTCTTCAAAAGCTGGAATGAGTTGGAGAGGAGCAGATGGTATCTTCTGATTTGGTTTACCTACCATCTGACAGACATGGCATGACTTGCAAAACTTCGAAACATCCTTTCTTAGCTTAGGCCAATAAAAATGACTCAAAATCCTATTATAAGTCTTATTGATACCTAAATGACCAGCCATAGGTGTATCGTGCGCTAAACTCATGGCATCTCGACGATAAGCATCTGGGACCACTATCTGGTGAACAACACGCCACACTTCATCTGGAGAAGCGTCAGGTGGTCGCCATTTTCGCATAAGGATGCCATCTTTCATACAGAAGCATTCTCCAACTTTAGTAGCCTCTTCTGGTGGAAGTGCCCTCTTACTATGTTGAATGATATCTGGGTCTTTATGTTGTTCAGAGAGTAAACGTTCTCGGCTGAGGATGTCCTTGCCTTGGCTAACTAGTGGATGCAACTCATCATCCTCACCACCAAATTTTGGTAAAAGTTCTTTCTTCTCTTGCTTCTTGATATTGTGTGGTTCCATGCTTGTTTGAGTGCCATCAAGGTCAGATAAGAAAGTGTCATTCAAATCAATATCAACAGAGGAATTCGTCTCGTCAAAGGCTTGAGTATGGTCTGCCTCCATTTCTCGTCTTCTGGCCATCGCTCTAGTAACAGCACAGGTCTGGATAAATGTCATCATCTTCATCATCGCACATGACATTGGAAGTGATTTTCTCACAAACTATAGGATCAGGTACAACCTTCCCACCAGCTAAATCGTTGCCTAACAACAAAGAAATGCCTGGAACGGGAAGAGTAGGTCGAACACCTACGATAACAGGTCCAGTAACTAAGTCTGACTTCAAGCTAATTCTATGCAGGGGAACATCAATGACACCTAGCTCCACACCCTGTAATAAAACTGACCCACCAGTAGAAGTCTGCTCAGACAAAGGAAGCACGCCCTCTAACAATAACGTCTGTGCAGCACCAGTATCTCTCAAAATCTGGACAGGTTTTATTTCGCTAGAGTCACCGAGTGAAACAAATCCCTGAGACATAAAGGGCTTATAATCCTCCATAGAATCAATAGAACTGGAATGTGAACCCTGGACATCAGGAGTGTCAGAACAAATCGAAACTAAGGCTTCTCTATCACCTCTAACTGCCGCACAAGCGTGTGATTGAGTTTTCTCAAAATCATTTTTTCTCTTAAGTTTAAAGCATTCACTGATCAGATGACCTTTTTTCTTACAATAACTACTAGTAGGAAGCGACCCTATTCCAGAAGATCCTTCAACACGTCCTGGACCGGACTTAAAACCACCTTGTGATGGAGACTGGAGACTTGTGGAAGACTGAGACCCTGAACCACTCTTTTTATATGTGTCTGAATTGGTAGAATTACTGCTAGTCTGAGATCTTGATATAAAATTCTTTTTATGAGACAGAGCATAAGTATCAGATATGACTGCTGCCTATTCAAGAGTTTTCACATTCTTATCTTATAAATGTGTTTTCAAATCTTGAGAAACACATTCCTTAAACTCTTCTACCAGGATGACTTGGCACAAATTAGCAAACGTTTTATCAAGTTTCTTAGATCTAAACCAGTGATCGAATAAATCTTCTTTCTCTCGTGAAAATTCAACAAATGTTTGATTATCAAACTTCCTATACTTTCTGAATTTTTGTCTATATGCTTCAGGTACTAATTCATATGCTTTTAATATTGCTGCTTTGACCTTCTCATAGTCTGAACTTTCACCTACCCCTAGTGCAGAGTATACCTCAGCTGCTTTGCCAACTAGTACACTTTGTAACATTGTTGACCAAACGTGTTGTGGCCATTTAAGATTCTCTGCAACTTTTTCGAATTGGGGAAAATATTTGTCTACAGATTTTTCTTGAAATTTCGGAACTAACCTAATATTTTTTGCTGCGTCAAATTCATTCTTGACAAATGACGGTTCTGGTTGGTGCTGTAATCTTAATTTCTCTAACTCAAAGTACTCTTGTCTTTCTAATTTGTCTAATTCAAATTTTCGTTCACGCTCTCGTTCTTCTCTTTCAAATCGCATTTTCTCTAACTCTAATTGAAACTGATATTCTGCCATTTTATAAGAGCCTAACTCTGATTTAACTGTATATTCTGGAAGATCGTATTTTTCAAAGACGTTTTCTTCTACTAGTTTGTTTGCAACCTTAATTCTAATGTCTTGCTTTCTCTGAGAGGATTTAACATCTAACCCAAAATGCAAACCTAATGCGATCAAGTCATCCTTTTTTAACGTATCAAAAACCTGAACACTTGGTGAACTAAGAAAGTCTGTGACCGAAAACACCATGTTGATTTCTGCTGGCTTATAATCAAATTTAACGGTTCAATAAACAAAATTCTGACAATAAACTGCAAAAGTGCAAGAAATTCTTTATCCCGGACGAGCCCCCCAATTCTGTTATGGGTCAGAATAACCCTACATGCCAGCAAAGATCAATAACACAATTTAAACTTAACAATAATTTATTTACAGTAATATATAATAAGTATATAAAACATAAAGTACAAACTTAGCAAGAATCTAAAAATACATACATCAGAGTGTCCGTTACTGCACACAATGTCCCAGTGAAAATATATATCCCAGTTATATCTCAATAGTGCTTATACGACAAAGTATTGTTTATGCATCGAATTGACAGGGTATTTATACAGTACTATAAATCTAGAAAATTCTAGAAGTTGTAAGTACATGATATTACTGGAAAGTTCTGTACATACACAAAGTTCAAGAATGTTCTAGAAAAAATGACCGAACATGTTGACCACTCTGGAATGTTCAAGAAACTTAATGTTACTAATAATATACACGATGAAACAATACAAATACAACACACCTCACAACAAAACAATACCAGCAAAAAGGGCCCGGACCCTTGAAATTCCAGTCAGAGGTGGGATCAGGTGCCTAGAAGGAGTAAATGACCCCTGTTGACCGGTCACAGCCTCCGTGGTCAGGTAGACAGAATATTGCGTAGTAAAATACAGTACAAAAACAAAGGTCTAACAAAATAATTGGTTTTTTACTGTTACATGTAAGTGTTACTAAATTCCTTTGCAAGTTGGTTGGTCTCCTATAATTACCGAAATTTGTTCCCTTTGTAGTAAAACATATGTTGATTTCTTTAACCAAGTGTCGTGCTCATGCCGCATCACATATGATATCCGATGTGCCTTTTCTATAATTTATACAATTACAAATGTACCACATTGAGTAAAAACAGGTGAACCAAGGACCTCTCATGTTAGTTATTTGCTATAATAAATGCATTAACAGTCTTAAATATAAAAAAGTAAAGCATAGATTCCCACTCTTTAAAAAGGTTTTTTGTTTTGAGAGAGAGAGAAAAAAAACCTTGTTTTATTTTTTTACTCTCATACCTGGTCCCCAAGGATAAAAGCCTTGCACATAACACCACCAATCATATTCCAAAAGATGATCCAGCCATTGCTAATGTAAGAAGAGTTTAAGGAAGAAAATAGGTGCCGGACTGTTATGAACACAACGTACCATCAATAAATTATAGTGCTGAGTGCACTTAATTTATACGCATACTCAAAAATAGTATATGACAACAAAGATAGCTTCTCGATATTTTAAGGGCAAACATAACATAGCTTTCGAAAACTGGAGTAGATGTAAACATATTTTATGTAATTGTCAAGGAATAAAGATGACCTTGTGGTCAGATTTGATTGCTCACGTTTGATAAAGATTCATACAAAACTTTACCATAAATATTTTAGTGAAATAATGTCTACGACCCGTTTAATTAAGTGGGAGATAAATCGAAAAAAAAATAACACCAGACGCGTAAAAAATGCGTGCTACCGATGTTTAGGAGAATTGGGCGACAACAAAATATGGTAAACTTTAAATATAACAAAAAAATTTCATATCATAATTTTAAACCCTTTTATTATGTGTAAGAAAACGTTTATTAATGACATTTTTATCAGAATGTTTTTGCTTTGGTGGGTATGAACATGTCACTTTTTCAAACTTTATGCATCAGCCTTCATCGATATCTGTCCTCTCAGAAAATGACTGGACAAAACACGTTTTCGATAACAATCGAAAATATTACTTGTGTATCTCAGGGTGGGTTACATCATTCACTATTTACTCTTCTTTTATATACCCGGAGGATGATCGAATAAACTGTTTCTACAGAACTATTTTTGGTCCAAATATGTTGGGTGTACGACTCATAACGTGCGTTTGCATTTCATTTTTCATGTTTCTGATAGCAATTTTTTATTCGCTTGCTATATACCAAGTACGACGACGATACATGGGTACTTCGAGTGCCTCCAGTACAGGACAAATGGAAGACCGCAAGAAAAAGCGAATTATGAAAGCTACTAAGTTGGTGAGCATGATTGTTTTGGCCCTTGTATTTTCTGGACCGATGCTTATTTGCTCCTTTTTTTCTACTACCCCTCGATCTATCGTTGTTGCTAGTTTTGCAGCAGCCAATGTCAACTCCCTTCTGAACCCGATCACATATCGTTCTCACATTACCCAACTGAGAAACGAATTGAAATCCATATTTTGTTGTAAAGGAAAAAAGTAATGTGATTGAATATGTGAATCCCATTTCCATTATTTCTTGTCAATAATCAAATGATCTGCATAGCTATCCATTAGCTGCAAAAGTGTTAAAAGATGACGACTTACTCTAAAGACTTACGAGAATATTCTCTTAACTTTTACGATGACATTGTTAACTTTATTTATGATTTGTATAGTAACAAGATCTTTTGTTTAATTCGTAAATAAATTAGATATTACCAAAGGTGTATCACTACCGACAATTGTATACCGGTACCTTTGCAGCCTGCAACAAATCTTATCGATAAAATATGGAAATAACAAAGAGTTTTTAAGTTAAAAAATCAATAAAGCCCTAAAAATGTTCATGTACCTAATGCTTGAGACGATGGTGTTGAATTGAAAAAAAGTTAAATTTTCTTTGAAAATATTAAATAAAATAGTTATTACCACAGAAACATTAGCGACAATATGTGCATATATACCTTTGCAGCAAATACGGAGATAAGTTAAAAAATTCATTAAAATTTTATGATTGATTGATTAATTGTATGTTGTTTAATGTCCTTCTCGAGAATTGTTCCCTCATATAGAGACGCCACCACCAGTTGAGGGATACAAATGTTGTCCTATGCTCGGCACTCAGGGCCTTTGAATAGTGAGGGATCTTTTTCGTGCCAGCACCTACTGCGACACAGGGCCTCGGTTTATATACGGTCTCATCCGAAGGACCGGTCTCCACGTCCCACAGTTGGATTCAAACCCGCGACGTAAGGATTGACTCATTACTTCGCCACTCTAGAGCAGACGCTCTAACCATTGCGCCACGCGGGCCTTTGAATGTGTATGTACGTAATGGTGACAACGACAGAGTTAAATGGAAAAGAGTTGAATAATAATATCAATTGAACACAACATTCTACGAACGTAGAAATTAAACTCTTGTAGTTGAACATATTCTTCTATTTTTGTGATAAGATAGACGTTATAGTTCACTCACTTGGGTTTCATTGGTTAATGGAACATTTAAAAGAAAACACAAAAATAATGCTGTATACTATATGTTATGTATATATTTTTTGAATATATTGCCTTTTTGTAAAACTATAAAATCAGCATATTGATATGTATTGTGTTAATACATTTTAGTCTGTTCGCTTATCATGTTTTGTTTGTGTTATGTACATGTATATATTTGATTTGTTTCATCATTTTTTAATAAATTACATTTTTTATCTCTACATTGGTGCTAGTTTACTTTATCGTCAAATAGCAAGAACAGAGATCTATATGTACATGTAGGTATGATGAGATTGCTCAATATAAGGAAATATTACAAGAGGCCACCTCGCTCATCCGAGAACATTGGCTAGGGAAAAAAGATATCAGTTTAGTATATAGAGGTAAACGGTGGGCTTAAACCTCGGGATGATTCCTTATCAGTCATGGTTTTCCTGTTTTTCCCCTTTGTCTTTGTTGTTCTTAAGCAGAAGAATTCAACAGATTATTTCCATTCCTATGTAAACTCTGATCGCTAATTGCGGCCACACCCTACACACCTTAATTTTCAGTTGATCAAAATTGAATTTACACAACCGAGGATACTTCTATAATTATAAAATGTCTTATCTTGTCTTTGCTGTTATTCAGAAGAAAATTTTTAAAAATATTTTTTCTATAATATCTATAGTAAATTTGAGCCCCTGTTAAAGCCCTGTCCCACTCCTAAAAGGGTCATGTTTTGAACAAACTTGAGTCTAAATGACCTGAGGATGAAATATATGGAGATAACGAACAGTATTCAAGATCAAAAGTCCATAAAACAATACAAAACAGGAGCAGGTGCCATGGAGAAGTGAGCATCCCCTATCGACCGGTCACACCAGCCGTTTGCTCCTTGTCATGATCGGGAAATAACAGAAAAATTCTTCGTCATTTCAGTGTATAAATAATGGAACTAACAATTGTTATGAAAAACGTCAGTCAGCATTTGACTTATTGATAAATTGTATTTGCTGACAAGGTCATTGTATCGACCATAGAACTTACGAAGTGATGACTTTAAACGAGATTGCTGATATTCTTGTTTCGTCAACTTGTTTGTCAATATTTTACCCCATTTTAGAAATTGCTGACTTAAAGATGAAAACATAATTTCATAAATATTCCAACAAGTTTATATTGAATAATTCCTCTTCCATAAATATGGTGCATTAATTAGCATCTTAACAAAGCTCATGTCTTAAATGGACGCATATAAATGATAAGATATAAAGGAGATCAAATGAATACTTAACGTACAATATTGTGCACTTGCAAACCTTGCTTAAGATAGGATGTCTGCTTCAGACGACTGAAAATCTAACATTTAGACATTAAGATTAAAAAAAAAATTCATTCTATTTTTTTCTGAAACATCCTTAATTGAAGGTAAATGCATTGTTTTCAATTAAATGTAACAAAATTCACTAAATGTAGTCGATCAAAGCAGTGACTGTAAAAACTATCGTATCTTTGCTTATATTCAAAGCAAATTTACCAGATTTACAAATTTATTAATTTTGAACAGCTAAACGTAATATGCGAGTTTCCACTTTAGAACATAA